>NC_088718.1:37862572-38162572 GCF_963576615.1 Watersipora subatra | reverse complement strand
CCACCTCTATTAGACTGCCACTATAGGGAGAGGGCGGAAAAATAAAGCGGCATGGCATTCAAATAGAGGTTCTACAGTAAATCTTAGTAAAAGCGCATTGGTCGATCACCGTTGGTACCTTTCTTAGCATGCTAGACTGCTAAATCGTCCAAATAATATTAATTTTCTGCTAACAACACAGCGAAGAGATACAATGGCATTTCCGTTGTACAGTAACAAAGCCACACTAAAGGTTCCAAAATGGCTTTAATGGAATAGAACAAAAACTCGCCAGTAAAATTGTGAGTAAAGCCAAACAATTTATGATTCACAGAAGATCAAGCCTGCAAAAGGTCAAAATAGATTGAATCATGCACAAATAGCAAATCTGTATCATACATGAAGAACATATTAAAACAATTCTATGGCTTTCCCTCACTCAAACCACCAAATGTAACGAATTATTGTTTTAAAGGGGCCAACTAGTCTACCAACTTCTGCCAGTCAACTTCTAGTACGGAATTGAGAGTAAACAACAAAATGATAATTTACTAAGTTATGAAAATGATACAAAACTCATAAACAAGAAGAAACCATGAAAATATCTAGGCAATAGGAAACTTAAAAGCGTAGTGAAGACAGACAATTCATTGAGATATTAAAATGAGTTGGCTGTGTATCAACACAATAACAAATCTCTGTATATGCAATAGTGCTGCCCTGCCACTATTATCATTACTACTAACCAGAGACACAAAACAAAAATTGCATTCTACAAAACATGACCTTGACACTTAAGTTATTGTTCCAACGGTCATCGAATTGATTTCGACTAGTAATGCTGCATAAAATCGGCAGCAAAGTTTATTACACTTTTGCAAGGTCGTTTCACCGACATGATGGCAGCATCATGGCAGCACAGTGGTTGAGCTAGTTATTTTAGCTTCACCATGGTACCATATAAGCTAATAAAATAAGTCGAGGAATGCCCCGGTACCAGGTGAGAGGCAGCCGGGAGAGCAGACGATATGCTATTTGTTATGCTGAAGAAGTGGCCACACGACAACTAGCTAAAAGTTTCGATGTCGAAAACTTTGTTACGAGCAAGTAATGAAGTACCAAAAGTGCAAAACCTTGCTGTTGAATGATAGCAATTACGCTCAATTTGGTTGGTCAGACACAACCTAAGCTGGCATTTGATTGTATAACTTTTTAACAACAAATACTACATGTATATGTATCTTTTCACACGGTTGATCCTATTCTGATTCTAAATACAACAAATGAAATCCTGTGAGAATAGAACAGGAAACAGCCGAAACATAGCAATATTTTGAAGCCTCTGCGACAGCTTCTTCCAAAGTTTGTTCGCTTTGGATGAGATATGCTCACTTTAATGTGGTAGCTCAGGGTTACCACCGCAATAGTAGAAAAAACAGTGTTTTTGTGGCAATTGTATAACCATTACACAAACAACGGCGCCTTGACTGCTCTCTAGACAGGGAATATGAGTATGCATCATCGAAAAAAATGGCCTGAAATCTTCATCAGTGTACGACTGTATGGTGATTATGGGCTACCCTAACCAACCGCTATGTAAAAGTTAAAAGCGTTATAATTATATCTGGCTGTCTGTCCTTCTTTATTCTATAAAATGACGACCAGGTAAAAGGACTATGCAATGTCAAAAGTTGTGTGTAGGAAATAACTCTTAGCTCGAGAACACGCATAAATTTTAACAATTGCCCATCATAAACCTCCGATCATCGACCAATTCGTTTCACTCGTACAGCGAGTCAATGATATATTTTTATATTTATTTTTCTTTTTTGTCAAAGGGGGTTGAATGCGCTCTTGCGTATATGCCGCTGTCTTATTTTGTGTTGTTTATGGAGCTTAAACTGTTTCGCTGGCAACTGGAAATATACATCAACACTGATAATTTTATCATAGCAGGAAGATAAAATTTAGTAACACACAAGGAAGCACTTTAGCAGTGGCAATATTAGCACTTCCACAGAGATAATGCCAGCATTAAACGATTTACCACAAAGCAAAGTGTCAAATGTCATTATTTATTCGCATTATGTGCCGATTCACTCCGTATTGACTAATCACAATGTCTTTTATATGGCAATACATTGAAACTTGTAAAAACATGTGGCTATTATTTGCAGCGGGTAGAACTTGGAAATTATATTCCTCGGCAACTAAATAATAATATTTAGTTGCAGCAGGAATAAAATACCATAATAGAAAAATAGTTTAAAGATGAACTTCCACCAATTTTTAGTAAACTTTATCAGAAAGTATCGGTATTGTTTTAGATGTTTGAAGTGATCTGACTGCCTGGATGTTTTTAGATTAAAATTGATAAAACTTTATCAAGGTTAAAACGCTCAGAATAAGCGAAAGTGCGATTTGTCTATGGTTTTAAACAGACAGATGAAATAGAGGCAAGGAATGTTGAAACTTTAACGCAATAGTTGATATCAAATATCGCACCAAAAACAGCTAGTTATGTCATTTTGCATGTATTTTCTGAGCATTTATCTGTTTTTTCTGTTCTGAGCATTTTTCTGTTCTGAGCATTTTAACTGCAATCAAGTTTTGTCAATTTTAATCTTGAAACATCCTGACAATCACATCACCCCAGACATAAAAAAACAATTATTGCAAATGATAGAAAAATACTGATATTTTCTGATAAAATCTACTAAAATTTTGT
Source organism: Watersipora subatra (assembly GCF_963576615.1). Taxonomy (NCBI): domain Eukaryota; kingdom Metazoa; phylum Bryozoa; class Gymnolaemata; order Cheilostomatida; family Watersiporidae; genus Watersipora; species Watersipora subatra. The sequence continues at coordinate 38,159,865 of NC_088718.1, read as the reverse complement.
GTAAGTTCATCATCATTGCGGCCTGAGCCCACCTGGAAATATAGCCCTAGCTCTTTCCGTCGACTTCAGGGAAAATAGAGGACAAGCTAAGATGTCATCTGCAGAAACCCATGTTTAGGATAAGGTAGACCCTTTCCTGCCCCCATCGACACACTTCACTAGACAAAGCAATTGGTGTGCTTACCTCTAACTTATGTGTATATGAGTCCAGTTTGTCACTGACATGCTTGAGGGGTTCCGGAAGTGACCCGTTCTCGTATATAATATTCGACTCGAGAGCCTCCAACCGCCTCTCTATCACATTCAGATCTGTTCCTACCTCCTTCACCAAACTATCGGCTACAAATAAATGGATAGTATAGCAACTTTGGCTAAAAAGATATCTACCGTAAAACCTGTATTTGAGCGTGATCTTTATTTGAACGCCACCTGTATTTGAGTACTACTAATGGGAGAAAGGTTTGGGAGTGACAAAACCAATTCTTTTTTGCATTAAGCAGCAACCAAACAATAATCTTTCACAGAATTTTTCAAGGTTCATCTTTCAGGATGATAACAACAATCAAATTTCGCCTTTTATTCTTAAGTGTCTTTCCCAGTCAAAGTTCCATAAAAAAAGAAACCATTTTATTTTTAAAAACAGATAATTTTAAAGAAAAACTGATTTGTTGTTCCAAAATGATTGCCACAAATGTATGCGGCTGCTCTACTCCCTTTTCTAAAATATTAACAGCGATTGGAGAGTCGATGCTTTCACAATAGCCAATGACATTCTCGGATACATATTTGCGAATGTAGACTCATAATCGCTGCTATGAGAACCCTCAGAGTTAGCACCACAGCAGGCAGCAGAAGCGGCAGCAGAATCAGATCAACCAGTCCAGGTAAAGACTGACCATGTCTTTGTTTACATCATTTCATTATTTTATCTTGATTATGGTTCATCATAACTAAGTGGAGTCTTTTGACCACAAATTACTTCTGCAGCTTTTAACATTGTCTAGGGCTGAAGATGGTCGCTTAGGTTGATACTATTGGGAATGGAGTATCACACTGACTTCTTGATGGTTATGCTTTATATAAATTCTCTACTTGTCGATAATATTTGAGTTACCAACGCATATGCATCAGATGGAAAAGTCCTGAAGTTTACTGAAAAACTCAGAAAATATTATTGAAAATAATATTTTTAATAAAATGTTCTGAATTTCTTGAGGCATAAAAAATTATCCTACTGGTTGGTTTCTCATGTTTTACACAAAATGCGAAAAGTGGGCTCGTCATTAACAGAATCAGCCAATGAGAAGTCAACACTACCTGAACATTGATATTGGTAGCAGTAGATAGGCACCTGTGTTGAAGAAAAATATTTATATAACCAGAGTCTAAAATAGGAACATTTAAAAAAGAATAATCAATGACAAACTGTTACAAAGCGATGCATCAGGGCATTATCAATAAAGCGGTGATAAATGCCTCCCGCTACTGAAGGGTTAGTATACAGTGAGCTTGCATATCATATAGAAGGATCATATGTCTTATGTAATGCTTGTTATCCATAGCAGTTCATCAATAATTATTGTTATTTAATAGCTAACCTCCTGGTCTACTAGTACCACTACTAGGGTGCTTCCTTCAAACTCGCAGAATCCTGCACCTGATGAACTCAATAGAAAAAAAACTTATTTAATTGTATAAAACACAGCTGCAGTTATAACAACTAAAACCCGAAAAATTTGCTGTTTTTGAGATCTGTTGATTGGTTGGGTTCAAGTGTTTTTATTAACAACTAGCCAAAAGGTCACACCCAGGTTTAGAAAGGTCAATTCCTTTCTGATAGTCAGTAGATCTGATCTGCTGATAGCTTATTTTATTAACGTTCTCTCTAATTAGTTCTAGGTGGTTTTCTAATTGTTGGGAATGAACAATTAGAATCATTTTTCATTTAAAATCATTCACATCATTTTTGCTTTCAGTTTAAAATACAAATTCTATCAGACTATAGAACTACTGGCTTATATTTTAAAATGAAAAATGAAATAAAATTCAAGCAGATTTATCTTGCGGCAGGTTATCAAGTGACTGCAAATAGCACCAGAAAATATATTACATAATAATTAACTAATTACATATTAATAAATAAAATTTAAAATTAATAATTATGAAAAGCCTTCTGAATACACAACTTGTGAAGTGATAAAGATCATTCACATCTGGACTACAATTGGAATTAATTGTCAACAAGAAGGGTTAGCTAGCCTGAAATTCATAGTACTGGTTTAAAACGATAAGCAATTTCAGTTACCCTGACTACCATACATTCAGTCCCATTCTCATCAAAAAATTACAATATACAGGATACCAGGGGCGGATCTACTGTGGTGCATATGGTGCAAATGCACCACTCTAAATATGGCAAAAAATTTAAAAAAAAATTTAAAATCCATCAAGAATTGAGTGAATTACATTTCATTTCACTGAGAACTTGCTTTTGGAGAAAATGAAAAAAATGGCCTAGTAGGGCTCATTATAACGATCAACTTTTAATAAACTTGTCCTGAATTTGTTTTGCTTACAAACAAATGAGGGTTGTCCCAATAGACATTCCCAATTGAGCCACAACTTTTTTGAAAGAAGTACTGCCAGCCATTTCAAAAGCAAAATGTCTCAGAAGAAAGGCCAAAAACGAATTTTGGATCATTTCTTTCGACAACAAAACAACAATTCTAAAAACTATGCCCTACAATGTCTGTTTTATAAGAGCATTGTTGTGTAGCTAATACTACAAAACATTTTTCATGGTAGTTTGCAGAAATCATGGCTTATTTTTGCAAAGCCAAACCAAATGGCTGTTGAGGTTATGTGATTGATTTTGTCTTGAGTTTATTTTATTGCACAATTGTTTGTTAACATTCTGTTTACATGTAATCTTGATATACATAGTATAATAAACATTATAAAACACCAATTTAATTAACCATATCTAATCTCAATTTTTACCTCTAAACTTGTTGTTTGCTGCAAACTAATGATTACACATTTTTGGGCTCAGACACACCTCTCCTTCATTCTAAGATGTCTAAATTTCAAAAGGTTCCGCTAGCGCCGGGCCAGGCAAGAGGGTGGCCCCGTGCACCCCCTTTCACCCTTGATATATTACACAAATTTTGCACCACGTACATTCTTTCCTAGATCCGCCCCTGGATACTAGTTTGATAGCTTTTGCAAATGCTAGAATTATCACAAAATGTGATACTTAAAGTGTATTTTGTTATTATGTTTTAGGTAAACAATCCACATCCATCTACATTGAAAAACTAAATTCAAATTAAAATCATCTATATTGAAAAAATAAGGGTACCAAGATCATCGAACAATCTTTAATCTTTGTTGATGATATCGATTCCATATTTTAAGTAGTTTCAGATTTATGCATACCCCAGGGGCGCGGGAGTAAAAATATTTATCGTAGAACGATATGCAGTCATTTAGGTCTCCGTAAATTTGGGATTTGTTTTTCTATACTGCTTTCAGCAATATGCGACCGACATGATGAGTTTTCTATTGATTATCTGCCAACGAATCCAATAAAACAGTTTTAGCAATACCGAATGCGTTTTTTATAAAACAAGTTTTCGGTTATTATAGCAGAAAAACATTACTGTATTTATGATGAACTCAGGCCATAGCTTTTAATGACACAATGCCAAGCAGTATCCTATCCACTGACAATGAACCCTACCTTATAGTGTAATCTTGTGCAATCACGCAAAGCTCTTGTATTTTTTTAATGCGCAAAATACACAATGAACAATATTATATTGCAACATCTCGAAAGTTAGCAAAACTACAAATCGATTTTAGGTTTTTTCGGTATCAAACCTGTTTAAATTATAAAATGCAAAATTATATATCGACTTATATTGACATTATCTTGGGAAAAAGTCCAATTTATTAGCAAAGTTACAATAAATTAAACGTGTTATGAACCTACTCATGTCCTGTTTTTGTCACTTTTTGCAAAAAAAACTACAAGCTATACACTGGACAAATTTATTACTGGCATTTTCCAAAACTAACCGCTTTTTGAAACTATCAGAATTTTAAAATTTGCAGACAAAATAGAACAATCTTGTACAAAAACAAGTCATGTGCGTATTTTCTCATGAAGCTGCAGATTATAAAAAGGAAATGGTAAATTACTCCTCATTATTTTCATCTCTACTATATATACTCTCAGTTTGTGTGTAAGATTTCTGACGCAATGCGTTTTCCCTTAATCTTTTTGTCATATCAAGCTATCATCTTCAGTTTATCTCCAAATGTCAGGTTTTTATTATCAAACATCCACCAATAGGAAAGTGAACGATAAACTGCAAACAGCTTATTGGTTAACAAGATAATAGTCTCTCTTGTCAACATGTTGAAAAGTGGAATTATAGCAAAAACTGGAAACTATTCTTTGAGGTGTTATAATAGCCTTTGAAGGATCATTCACGCCATATTTTAAAATACTTTATCAGAAAGTATAGATATTGTTCTAGCATTTGAGATTTTGTTTGATGTTTGAGGTGATTGAACTGCCAAGATGTTTTAAGATTAAAATTGACAAAACTTGATCACAGTTAAAACGCTCAGAAGAAAACAACTTTTCCAAAGATGATATCAAAAGTCACACTTCCTGTTCATCCTTCTCGTTATGACATCGGCTATGGCGTCCCAAATTGCAGTGTTACACATCCCCATTGACATATACTTTACTTTGTATCAGCTTAAGATTGTTGGAATAAAAATTCAACTATAGCCTCAGAAACATCGCGATAGATGTTTAAAATGATTTAAAACTAGGCTGGTTAGAAATTGTTCCATTGTTTTCCTCTAAATGCTGGGTAAACAGGTAAAACATGTTTTAGAAAAGCGTTGAAAAAATTTTTTTGACAGTTTTTTAAAAATAATTGAAAAAATATGTTATATTATTTTATAAGATAAACTATCAACAGAGCCAAGTTTTAGCTTCAGTTTTAGGTAACTGTAAAAAAATCTTGCAACAATTTGAAACCCATTCTATCACATCAGCGTCATAATCTAATGTTAATTTATTTTTAATGTGATGTACCTTAATGTAATAGTTTGAATTAGGTCCTTTCTTGGAATGCTCAGATTCAAGAGGAAAGTGTGCTTATGGAATCTACAGTTGCAATTTGGCATTGTAAACCACTGGAGAGAGATGCATAACGCTGCAACGTTAACGCAATAGCCAATCTCAACGAGAGAGATACAGGAAGCCGCACAATTAGTGACGTCATTTCGACACATATTTTTCTTCTGAGCATTTTAAATGCGATGGAGATTCGTTGATTTTAATTTTAAAACATTCTGGCAATCAAATCACCTCAAACATCAAAAACAATCAGAAATGATAGAAAAATACCGATACTTTCTGATAAAATCTACTAAAATCTTGTGGATGTTCATCTTTAAAAACAGAAAATTTTATATATCTTAGTGCGTTTCTATTATCTTATAAAAGTAAATGATATTGAACAAGCTGATTTATATAGTCAATTATTCGGTTGAATAATCGCTGATACAATTATTCACAGCGCTTCCACGACACGATGATGGTCATGGGAAAGTTTTACGCGGATTAAAAACCTGGAAATCAAGAAACTTAAAAATATGAAGGAATTATAGAATACAAAAAGATACATAGGCCTACAATGAAAAAAATACAGCACCAAACTTGGAGCAGGGAATTTTTTTAACCGCAAATGAGGTCCCAGTCCCAGGGCTAAGAAGCTTACGTTTGAAAACAAACTTACAAAAATCTTTTAGTAAATTTTATCAGAGAGTATCGGTAATTTTCTATAATTTGCGATTGTTTTTGATGTTTGAGGTGATCGGATTGCCAGGATGTTTTAAGATTAAAATTGATGAAACTTGATCGCAATTAAACTGCTCAGATCAATCGAAAATGCGATTATGACATCTATAGCTGCAAAAAGACAGACAGAAGAGAGACGATTAATGATTTCACTTTACCGCAACAGCCGATATCAGCTATCGCAATAATAACAACTAGTGACACCATTTTGAACGTATTTTGCTTTTGAGTGTTTTAACTGCGATCGAGTTTCATCGATTTTAATCTAGAAACATCCTGACTATCAGATCAAACATAACAAACAATCAGAAATGATAGAAGCATATCGATCGATACTTTCTGATAAAACTACTAAAATTTTGTGCAAATTAATCTTTAATGAGATTTGGAATGGAAGAAACAACTTCAGGCAATTTTAGCTTTCTCATCATTGTTCAGCGCTATATACCCTGGCAGTAAGATGCACTGCGTGAGACAGTCAGGTGTGCCAATAAAGAGCAAAGAATGACTATGTGAACATTCATTCTATATTACAGCAGGCGAATGCTTGGTGCAGGTGGAAACGCAACGAGTGGCACATCTCACTGGTACAGGTTCGAACCCTGATAGATGCAATCTTTTTTCCAAACCCTCAACCATGGCTTTGCGAGACAGATGGACCCGATTCTTATTATAGTAAAGATTTACAATTTGGTGTCATATGACAAACTATCAAATTAGTAGTTGGCAGTCGTGTGCGCTGCGAGAGATCGTCATGTGTAATAACTATGTGCACAATTATTCCTAAATGTTGAAAGCTTATCAAGTGGTGCAGATGGTAGTGGTCTGAGTTCAATTCCCATGCGGTGCAAGCTCAAGGCTGGTTTACATTATATTGCCGTATCTCGGCGTCCATGGCACAATACCTCGCTGATCAGCGATGATAACGATGTTCACACTATCACAAACCTATCCCGTTTGCATCTGGAAATACTCCATGGCGTAGTATTATCATTTCTCTTTTTAAATTTTCGCAAAGAAACCTCTTTGTTTTCGCGCGCTGGAATTAAATATTAGTCCCAAGGCAACTAGTATAAACGGATATGAATAAATCACGCTACCACAGGACGGCAAATTACCATCGCCGAAATGATTCACATTTGAAAGGCAGTCGTCAATGCTCGGCGAAGGTTTTACAGCTGCAAACTTTGCCAACGTGTCCGCGTTACTTCGTCGATGCCATCAGTTCACGGTTCACATGATCGACCATGAATGGTGAAAGGAAACCGCTGGCATACGGCGATATAGTGTGAACCAGCCTTGAGAGTGACTTCGTATGACATGGTTCTTATTATAGTAAAGGTAGAAAATGAAATGTGATATGGTAAACTATCAATATTAAAATTCTATAATAGCTGCAGTGCCACTTCACATAAACACTGACACAAAGCTATAACGAGCTATAATGCTATAAAGTAACGAGCTATAATGCTTAAAGATCTGACACCACCGACCAATGACAAGTTCATTAGGCAGGTGCTTTAAAGGCAGCATTAATTTAACTCAGCCAATGCTATTATGGCAGCATCAGTCCCCTGCCTAGGCAAGTGCATAAACCTATCATAATATCAGCGACTCCATATATACAGTAAAGAAAGCAGAACTTGGTCACGATATAATCATTTTACCACATTACATAAGATAGTATTGATCCTGTACAGAAAGCATATCATAGAGCAGTCACTGCACTGCAAGCTAGACCCAAGAGTGCATTATATGAAGCCTTGACAAAAGAACTTTGCAAAGACTAAATTAGCAACTTTTTCGTATTATAATCGGCGTCAAAATTGAATATAGATTTCCTTCCTATGTCTTTTCTGTATGTGATAGGAGTTCCAACATTTCTGACAATGCATTCTTACCGCTGCCTATGCAACATTTCATAGCGAGAGCATATTGGAAAAAATTGACAACGCCAACTGATTTAATGTATTCAGGGCAAGTAACAATTTACAATAAATTTTTGCATCTTTTATATTTCAGAATCTAAAAATAAAAATTTAAAGATGAACTTGCACCAAATTTTTGCAGCTTTTATTAGAAAGTATCGGAATTGTTCTATGACTTTTGATGTTTGAGGTGCATCGACTGCCAGGGTGGTTCAAAAATGAACGTGACAAAACTTGATCCCGGTTGAAACACGTAGAAGAAAAAGACGTTTGAATTGCAACCCATAACTGTTAGCCTGCTTTTCAGTTAGTCCAGTTGTTGATATAATGATACTGTTTGTGTTTGTCCTTGACCTATAATACTCTAGGTCATTTGTGAGCATGATGATTTATCTCATGCTAATGTGTAAAGACATTGTTATGATTGAAACAAAGTTTTCCGCTCAGTAAGTATGCCTTGGCTTGGCCCAGTAACTATGGGCTTGGCAGAAACCATACATATTCAAGTGAATTTCAGTCAAATCCGGATAAAATGATTACAATATATTTAGAGATCATTGATGACATTCACAAAACCAAATACCTAGATAATCATCTCTGACATCTATAAAAAAAACTTTTCATATATTGAACATGTTGAGGGAATGTTAAAGTTCGATTGAAAAAAGTCCTTTAATATAAAAAAGATAAATTCCAAATAAATTCAGCAAGGAATAATTGCGTGTCCATGAATTGATGATCCAAAACCATTAAATGACTCAAGGCATAAAAACTAAGTCATTAGGAATTCAATGTAAAAAAAAGTTTGCTCTAAATTAGTGGATCAGCATATGATTAAGCAGCTGTAACCCGCTGGCAAATTTTATGAGACCAATCGCCATACAAGTTGACATGTGGTCTGTCTATTTACATGTGGAATTTGTCCACTGAGAGCGGCGGTCATTATAAATAATCACAAACATGCTAACACTAGTAAAAAACAAAAAACACATTTGTTTCATTTTAAAAATATATTGTGAGTAAAGCAAAATATGACCACAAAATTGCCGTGTAGAGAAAGACTGCGCTAACTAGAAAAGCAACGCTGACATGTAATTGGTCAATAGGTTATGACAACAGCCTTTCACTCCTTCGCTCAGGAAAGCCTTTCCAACGGTTCATCTTGGTAGGGCCTACCTATTCAAAAAACATTGATCACGGATCGCAGTAGTAATAGATCAGCCCAAAATGTGCCACAAGTAATTTAAGATATTGGGTTACCAGTTTGCCAAAAAATGACCAAATTGTTTTGTTTTCACTCAAAATTTGCCGGAATTGCAAAGGAAACATTTAACGCTAATGAATTTTTAACTGCAAATAACTTCAACCAGATTAAAGTTATTAATTCTATTATTTTGCTGCCTATTAGTTTGATGTTAGTAATAATCGAGTCATATAACAATCTTATGTCACATAAGATACTACCCGCTGACGCTATGTAGTTCCATCACTCAAACTCATTATGCAGTAAAATTTGTTTCAGAAGAGATCAGTCTATAGATAGCCAGTCAGAAATAGCCAATCAAATTGCGTAATCAAACGCAATTTGATTCACAGCATAATATCGCGGTTTCCAAATTTGTTTTTATTTTCCGTTTAGAAAGGATGTAAAGACAAATTAGAAAAAACTACGATCTAAAAATATTTCTGCCAGTGGAGTTCTTCAACATCGGACCTCAGATATTACTGTTAATAATAATTTTATATCAGAGAATGGGAGTCGGTCTTTGGGCAAAACTGCAAACTCGACAGCGCTTTTTTTACAGCCAGTTTTGCTAAACTAGAGACATATTAAACACGGCTTACATTTGTCAAATGTATTTATTCTTTTGCTGATTCCGAAGAAATTTAGAATAAATTTCTACGACAAAAACTCCAGCTTTCACAGTCAAAATACCCAGAGTGTACGTCAGCGAAAAGTTTTTGGTATGAATTAATTCCACCAGAACGAGCAAACAATTTTGTAGCGGGAAGAGTTCACAAGATAGCAATTAACTGCTGGTGATTATCATGGAAGCACCAGACAATCATAATAAAATTTTAATTTTTATGGTGACTTCACGCAGCAAAATAGCTCACATGATTATCTCCTTATAAAAACTCATGTATTCTCTTTTATAATTGTTGGGCAGATCATCGACAGGAGCAGGCCTGTATTCCCTAGTTGCAAGTTGGAGCGGCGAATGTTAGGTAACTAGTTTTGAATACCTGCGGGTTTTGGGGCGGTGTAAGCCCCCAACGGGCTTCAGGGCAGCGCCCTGAAGCTCTGGACCTTTTAAGCATCAACAACCCTCAAAGTATGCATAAATGCAATCAATTTTAAGCATCAAAATCTACATAAAGATATTGTTTATAGTTCATAGTAGGCAAAATCTTTTCTTCATTCAACGAACGATATAAAACTCATGACACTACAGATTTTTGTAAGGGACACTGACAGAACAAGAACTATTACTTCTTCATTGCAATAGCTCTTGTTCTGTCAATGTGTCCATAGCAGAAATCTTTCACAATTGATTCTGTATCTATTTCAACATCTTTATATATGTGTAATATTAGAAGATTATTTAGACGAGCCTGTTCCATAGTGCTCCCCATCGATGTTTTGATTCTACGTTGATCAACTTTTACATGATAAGGAAAGTGCAAGTTTGGGAGCCTTCTTTACACCCCCCACTATAAGCAATAAAGTTCATTTTCCAAGTCTTAACAAAGTCTCACAAGATCACTCATTTGGCGAGATCACCACGGAGATAATATAAAACGCTAGATGCTAGTAAAATAGTTGTTGGAAATTCCAAGTGAACGAGCATAGACTGCAATTCTTAGTACCTAGCCGCCAGAAATCACTAAAAATTTGGGGCGGCTCAGCCGCTCCAAAGAATACAGGCCTGGACAGGAGCGACTTGACTCTACTAAATAGGTTGAGAGACATACCTGCTGCTACTTTGACACGCACTCTAACTGAAATTTTACAAAATGTTAGTTGATTTTATCAGTATTTTTCTACCATTTGCAATTGTTTTTGGTGTTTGAGATGATCTGATTGCCAGGATGTGCCAAGATTAAAATCAACAAACTTGATCACAGTTGAAACGCTCAGATCAACCAAGAGTGCGATCTATAGTTGCAAAGAGACTGACAGAATAGAGACGTGTAACGCTGCAACTTGAGCGCAATAGCCGATATCAACTATAGCAACTATAGCGTTTTTTTTGCACAGCACGTATTTTCTTCTGAGCGTTTTGACCGTGATCAAGCTTTGTCGATTTTAAACTTGAAACATCCTGGCAGTCAGATCACCTCAAACATCAAAAACAATCGCAAATAATAGAAAAATACCGATACTTTCTGGTAAGATATAATAAAATTTTGTGTAAACTCATCCTTATAATCAGATTTCATACAGACCCATCTCCCATCACTAGATGCCGACTATAACCATCCATTTTAAAAGTACTAGAAAGCTGATAGTCAAGTGTGCTGCGAAAGATCGGGGTTGTGTCAATGAGTACAGACAATAAACATAGGCACAATAACTCTAAAAAAATTAATTCTAAAACAATTAATTAATTAATTTGAAAACAATAATTCTAATTCTGTTTGAAGCAGTGCTTGCTGGACTATCTGTAATAGATTTGTTCTGATTTCTTTTGCCTTGGAAAGCAAAGAAGCCAAGTTGGTACAGGCAGCAGCGGTGGTCCGCTACTTTTAGAGACATACTAGCTACTTACTTGAGGTGGCCACGATGACGAGCTTATACGCTGACTCGGGCGTGTTGCTCTCTAGGTGTGGAGAGATGCCGATCAGAGAGTCGTCAGAATTGTATAGTTTTAAGATGTCGTACTCCGAGGCCGCAGCAGCTGATCGAAAAACCTCTGAAAGAGAAAATATGCGCAAGCTGAAATGTGTGAAGGTTAAGCTATTTTGATTGCCATTTCCTTTTGGTTTCGAATTCATTTAATGTGTCATAAAAAATAAAAGAATACTTTGATTTCCAATCAAATGTACCTGCCGTGAGCGAGGCAAAAACAATCAATTTGAGTCATGAACTGCGGCATCAGTGGGGGATGACGCTCTTCTAAGCGGCAAAGTTTTCTCACAAATCCCATTGTTTGGTGAAAAACAATAAAATAATCCGAAAGCTTTTGTTGTATGCAAAAAATTTACAATTATTGCAGTAGTTGAAAACTATATGTATGACCATGGTATTCTCAAGGGCTGTAAAAATCACTTGAGATCATGAAGCTTGCAGTGGCTCTAAGCTTGTGATGGTTTTAGTCAAAGCCGACTATGAAAAAATGTTGTGAAACTAACAAAATTAACTCAAAAAATACTAATTTTCAGACAAAGCTAAAATATTTGAGTAATAGCTTAAACTCTCTCTCCAGTTTGATGAAAAAATAATTTTCCAGTTTTGTTGAAAGCCTGAGAACGTCACAAACAAAGTGGGCGAGTTTCATTTCTGGTTAAAATTCTTACCATAAAACAACATACCGTACTAAAGAAGACAAGAATAATCTATAAACAGGAAGTTTAGACCTGACCAATCGAGGCATTTAATCGTGTGATTACGCAATTTGATTGGCTATTTCTGGCTGGTCTCAGGCTATGCATAGACTGATGTCTTCCGAAACAAATTTTACTGCATAATGAGTTTGAGTGATGCAATTACATAGCGTTAGCTGTAGTATTACTAACATTATTAACATTATCATTGACATTATTATTATTACTAAGGTGATTATTAGTAACATCAAACTAACAGGCAGCAAACTAATAGAATTAATAATTATAATCTGGTTGAAATTATTTGCAGTTAAAAATTCATTAATACTACATTTGAATGCTTCTTTCGAAATAAAAATTTGCTGTTTTCAAATTTATTTGAAGTCAATAGGATCTCAAGGCATACAGTGTCGACACAAACAGAATACAAGCCGGAATTCCTTGACTCGTTTTCTATCGAAATGAGACAACATCGTAACTTTTGCGATTCCTTCTGATGCCTGTAAATGAAAATTACAAGCGAGTGTTGAAAAAGCTACCTTAGAGCCTAAAGAGCAAAGAAGCGCCCGCTTTCCATTTTGACACAGGATAAACTAAGTACCACTAATTCAGTCGGACACAATGGTGCAAGAGGCAAGTCAAAACTATTTTTTGTCATGTGGCATCCTCATTTTTCAGTTGTTTCTACCAACTTAAGAACCACAAAACTGAGCAGTTTCATTTTCAATTGCAAAATTGTGAAAACTTAAATTTGCTATGATCAGTAGTCGCGCCCGCACAGCCATAATATTTGGCTCAACAGAAAGGAAATAGCAAGGAAATAAATTGGTGCAAAGCTTGTCATAGTCAACAGCTAATAATTATCTCAAATGGTTTCAGCAAAACAATTATTTTAACAAAAAGGCTCAAATACACCGTGATTGATTGAATGTCTTCAAACAAAAGCGGCAGAGTTAGCTAGACTGTCTGCTTACGTCAGCGCTTTATAGCAAGCCAGTGTGAAGTACGGCACCTCTGCATCATGGGTAATTAAATATTTGTCACTGACGGTGTAAATATTGCTCTAGGCAACAATGTCAAATAAAATCCATAAACTGGCAACAAATTTTCATAAAACTGAAAATTAGACTTTCATCAAGAGGGTCTTGGCTAGAGCATGCTATATTACAATAATATGGTACAGTAAGCGTACCTACAACGCCAATAATCCATTCTAGGAAAGTTGACATTATAGAGAGTTCACGTTATATGAACAGTAAAACGCATGTAAATTGCCTAATCTGTTCCAAGATCTTTCCAAACTTTCCCCTTTAGCCATACAAAAAGAAAAAACTTGACTTAACTTTTTTAATTTGTGAGCTGTACAGTAACTGCAGTATTATTGGCCTGCATCAACAACTTTTCTCCTTTTTTGATCTACTTCACTCATTTTATAGACCATGATTGCGGTAATTTTATAATCAGCTGATGGGAGCGCACATCTTCAACATTCTTTTACAACGAGTGGCATTTTTTTAAACAGCAAATTCTGTTCTGCAAAGTAAAACTAATAACAAATATTTTATATGTCTACAATAAAAAAAAGCAAAAAATATTTTTACTATAAAAAATGCAATACCATCTGTTCGTTAGGATAAAAAATAACTTTCGACAATGCACCAACTCCTGACATTCAGATTGGTAGACCGACGCTATAAAACCTACACCAATGGATTGCCTATAAGCATTTATGAACAATTACGCATATAGCCCATCTACCTGTTCTCTGTCGAGAGTTGGACAATCTATCAAGACGAACTAGAATGTAACAGAGGTTGTATATATAATTTATATAAGGCATACGCATGCCAAACAAATTGAATTTGAGAACTCGCCTGACTTAACACTTTATGTTATATGGAATTTTTCATGTAGTACGAAGCAAACCTTCACATACATTATTTACGTTATCTGGAACTTTATGTTATATGAGGTATACATTATAGAATCACCTACTGTATTATAATATATATAATATATTATACTATATTATTGTATAATATTGAATAATACTGCATAATAAAAGCGTTTTAACCACCATCGAACTTTGTTGATTTTGATCGTGCAACATCCTAGCAGTCAGATCACCTCACACATCAAAAACAATAGCAAATGGTAGAAAAATACTAATATTTTCTGATAAAATCTGCTAAAATTTTGTGCAAGTCCATCTTTAACAAAATCCTTGATCACTTGAATCTTAGAAGTAATAAAAATGACTTCTTGAGAGGACAAAATGCAGAAAAAAACCACCCAACTATCTACATTACCTGACTTCATTTTCTCTCAGAAATGCAAATATTTATTGTGTTTGCCAAAAGGAATTAGCCACAGTGTCTTACTGTGAAATAAGTTTTAGCCGGGGACCTATATAGCCGACCCATACTGACGCGTGCTGGTATATGGTAAAAGTTTTTAAAGATAATCGCATGGCAATGAAACGGATTATCAAAGATAAGGTCTTGTAATGAAGCACATGCTCCAGCTGTCACAAGCAAATGCTAAGGTTGCCACATTCTTAGCATTGTTGGACATCTCGCTAGGCCTACCCAGTTAAAATGCATCCATTAGTTGCAGCCAACTTTATACTATACTCCATAATGTTAACTACAGACAAAATGTACAAATTGTTCAATTGAGCTCTTGCTGAAAATGGGCATGCCGGTCAATGTAGCACAGAGGTCAATGACTCCTTGTGTTACCATTAAGGTTGTTGGTGGTAGAACAGCTGAATATTTAGTTACTAAACAGCCACCTGCCATAGGCTGTCAGGAACATTGCTATACCCAAAAGTTCAGCCAGAGGCGCACAATCTTTTAAAATTCTGACAAGCTACAACAGGTAGCTGTCATTTTTCCATGATAGACCTTATATAATAGTTATATCATTGTTCACTGCATAAGTGATCACTCGTTGATCGATACAGAAGGACAATGAACTCTCCCTCTAACTTACAGATTTGTGATGCCCTAATCATACTCTAGGAGCAGCTATTAGTGGCGGATAGTTCTAGAAAGCAACAGTAACTTTACACCTACCACGAACATCTGACGCAGAGTCGAGAGATGTAAATTCAGCCTTTTCTAGACAACCATTAAAGGTGAAGTGGACGACTTTGGTTGACATGGTTCACGTTTTCATTTCCTCAGGATCACTTGTCTCCGCTTGTCACAAGTTTGTAAGCTAGCTGCCACTGATAGTTCGAAGTGCCGAGCACAGTGGTGAATGCTTGAGTGACACACACTTAAGGTACTCCAGTCAATAGCGTGCAAAGCCTTCAGCTAATTGGTCAAATCTATAAACAAGGTGGTGCAGAAAAATAGCATCAACTGGCATGGTCATTAATCATAGTAGACTGTTTATGCAACGGAATACGTAACAAATTATGAGCCATAAATCTCTCGAAATGATGAAGTGGTTTCTTTAAATCTCAGCGGAAAAATAACAAGATATTCATAGCATACACACAACGCTTGGTGATATGAAACTTATAATAAGACCAGCTGAATGATGCTCATTCAGCGTGTCCTCATCTTATTGTAAGAGGGTGACAATCAAATTACATGGTAATGAATGGCCCTCTCTGCCTCTAAAGCTCCCAGGCTATCAGCAAGAAGCGTACTATGCTAAGCTCTGAATGTCTTGACTCAAAACATAGCCTTTTACCAGACAAGCACTTGCAGCCAACGAGCGTATGTAATACAATCAGTTGCAAAAGTACAAGCTACCAAAATGCTGTCCAATTAGCTTCGCTTCAGAGACAGGGTAGTACTCATGATAAAAATGGGTGACTAACGAAGACATAGCCTTAGGGTCAAACAAATGCTGCCCTACGATAGTAGCTATTCGACATAGCCTCAGGCCCATTCATGTGAATGAGAAGGGAAAAGATCATTTCCAAGTCGCCAAAGCTGCCGCAATAAAATACTTTTCTCATTTTCGACAGCGTTCCTATGGCTAAAGACTGCCTCACCCTGCACCCATCCTTCAGGTCCAGGTAGCTTTAGCTCTAATGCTTAGCTGACCCAGCCTAACAAGCTTGGCTAAGGCTACATGGTGTGCAAGTCACGAAACCAACTTAGCAGTCAATATAGTTGATCTTGCCTCTACTAGTACTAGACCAAGACTCGTGTAGAGAGATAAGGAAAGTACCTCTGATGCAAAAGAGCTAAGACTTGCCTCATAGATCTCGTCAAGTTATATATATACTAGCTGAAGGCCCAGCATTGCATGGATAATAGAATAATTACCTAGTAAATTTGAGTAATTTACCTGGAAAGCTAGATCTTTACTAAAATCATTACTACAAGAATACCCGCGTTTTGGGCCAAATTAAAGGTCAACTTGCAACAAAATTTATGTTACAGTTATTTGGTATCAGTTATTTGGATGAAATAGGCGCGCAAGGACAATAGATATGGTTTTATTGAATGCGTGAAGTATATTTGTGAAAATCTTTCGACGAATGAGGTTGCATGAAAGTGTAAACAGAAGCACTTTGTGTTCAACTACGTCCCATTTGAGCCATTTTGGAGAGAGATTCCAACCTACGGCGTTTTCGTGATTAACTGTTAGTTTTTGAGCTTTTAAGAGCTTGTAATCACATTTCCAAATATTTTGCACCTTCAACACAGCAGAAAAAGACAGGGTGAACCTTTTGATACCAAATAACTGTAATGTGAATTTTGTTGCAAGTCAACCTTTAACAATCGTTATGCTTAATGATCAACAGTGCGCGTTATTAACCCCAAGCAAGAGCTTCAAGTGTGAGTATCTTAACCAAAGTAATGACTATTTGCCCAAAGAATCCAATGTATTCCGTTTAGCTTAATGGCTAAGTTTACCGCCTCTAGATCTGAAGGTCCCTAGATCAAATCTAACACAGTGCGGATTTTTCATTGCTAGATTTTAATTGCTATAACTGGACACACGGTTGAACAAAAAGACAAACACTGAGATTTATATAATTATATAGACTAGATAAATTAAACAGAAAAAAAACTTATTTTTACGCAGAAAATTTATTTTCAATCAACATGCACAACATTCATCCTTCTAACTGAATGAGGGCGTTTGTTTATTTTTGTGTGCACTATAAGTTTAACTGATTTGTGCTATCTGTACTTAATATTTATAGCATTTTGGGGAAGCCTGGGCATGCATCTTTCTTTTAGTAGTTTAAGCATGCTAGCTGAAGCATGAAACGTGTGTATTATAACCAATCACCAATAAAGATTGGCAGTTGTAATAAGTATGTCCACATTTATTCCATAGTACGGCAAAGTGAAAGCCCGGTGTAATGATTTGTTTGCCTGTTAGCAGAACCAGTGTTTTCGAGTGCAATTCCACTACAAAGTGCTTTTTCTTCAAACATATTTTACCGATATAACTGGACATACGACAGGCAAACCAACTAACAAACATTTAGATTTATATATAGATTATGAGAGGCAACTCCTCATCCCTATTCCCAAATATAGTCAACTTTTTATATACAAAATTGATCCAAATCGCGATCTGTTTCATACCTTAAAACCTTTATAAGTTGGAGCAAATTTTCCTATATGAATATACTTTAATTCATTTAATTCGTTCTATAGTCCAAAAATAACCTCTGCAAGCAATTTCAGACTGCACTAAAATGGACTATGTAAAGTGAAAATTTAAAGTAACAAAAGTTCATCACGCAAAGATGGTTTGTGAAGTTTATCCTTTTGCAAAACTGCATGGCCTAAAGGGTAGGTTTTGCAACGCGTAGGTAAAAGGTGATGATAGAGATAATTCCTCTAACCTATACTAGCAGTTTAGAATAGCTTAGGCTATATATTTTGTATCATTTTATCTTTTTCACCTTTCCTTATTAGTTGGTAATGTTGTTTTTTAGCCTTTTTGCTGTCACATGCGATACCACGATGTTTATCAAAAAAACACTGCAAAGCTAAAAGTTACTCAGACTAGATTCAATAACTTTTTAATTTTCAAATCATATTTGGAAATTCAGTATGATAAGTACATA
Source organism: Watersipora subatra (assembly GCF_963576615.1). NCBI lineage: Eukaryota > Metazoa > Bryozoa > Gymnolaemata > Cheilostomatida > Watersiporidae > Watersipora > Watersipora subatra. The sequence goes on along the minus strand of NC_088718.1, from coordinate 38,141,450 downwards.
GATCATAATTAGGTGTTTGATACTACCTTTTTGCATTCTCCGCAACGTAGTTACAAACTAGGGGGTAGACAACTACCGATTTATGAGGAGAAGACAATCGCTGAGAAAATTGGAAATATATGTCCATGCATAACAGCGTAAGTATTTATGGCATCAAAAACTATGAATTATTACAAGTTGTCATACTAAAAATGAATGCTGAATCATTTGATTTAATTCCTACAAATGGTAAAAAGATGCCAAGTTCTGGACACATTTTGACAGGCACTTGTGCATCAATCAGAAATTCTGGCAAATTGAATGATTAACTAGGGCCTACTAAACCATAGTTGATGATACACTCTGATTTATTTTACGATAAAGAAAACTCACTAGAGAGATTAAAAATGGCCTCGACTTGTGCATTACTTCTAAATGCTTCAAATCAGAATAGAGTTTTTCTACAATCCTTCTTTATCTAATACTTGCATGCCTTTTTCCACAACTTTATCGCTGCCGATGTTCATCGGTGATATGCCAACAAGGGATCGTAAAATGATGTATTAGCCTGGGTTCTGAATTGATTACTGAAACTGATGGGTTTTCATTTGAAGACCAACTAGAGATCATTGGCGTAACTTTCACCCCATTTCTACAGTAGGAAAAAAAACTAATAGTAGCCTAACGACAAAAACAACTGTGTCTATTTCCTGCATATCCTGGGATTTTTGCATATCTGGTCAATAAGAGTTCAACAAAGTATTACGAGGAGAGTGCAGCGATGATACATTAACATTTAAAGATTAACTTACACAAAATGTTAGTAGATTTTATCAGAAAGTATCGTTATGTTTCTATCATCGGCGATTGTTGTTGATGTTTGAGGTGATCGGACTGGCTAGAAGTTAAAAGATAAAAATCGACTAAACTTGATCATGGTTAAAACACTCAGATTCAAGCAATTCTATACTTGCAGTTTGGCATAGAGACCAACAAAATAGAAACACATAAGGCTGCAACCTGAATCCCTTAGCCTATATGAATCCTGTGAGATACAGACAGCCATGCAGCTAGGAGCATCATTTAATTCTTCGCATATTTCTCAAGCGTTTTAACTGTGATCAAGTTTTGTTAATTTTAATCTTAAAACATCCTGGCAGTCAGATCGTCTCAAACATCAAAAACGTTTGCAAATGATAGAAAAATACCAATACTTTCTGATAAAATCTACTGAAATTCTGCGTAAGTTTATCTTTAACTCTGTTTTTTGGCATCCCATCTGAAGGTCATCTAGTGAACTTATGAACTTTTTCTCAGCGCATTATCTCCACTGACATTTATCTAACAGTTGAATCTTTGGCGTTTTATAACAACATTGAAACCGCTTCGTATTATAGGATCAAAAATATGTTTACGCTTGTTGTATAATCGGGTTAGTGGGCCCCAGTCTACATTAATGTCTGAGGTCACAACAGTTATAGGTAGTTACAAGAAGTTAAGTGAGAAGTCGGTGACGTAGTAGTGATGCAGTAGAGTGAAGAAAATGAAGGTTAGTGGAGGAGAGGACCAGCACAACTCATGTGAGTAGGCCTGCATCTATATAAAAAACACAGTTCTCTTATGAAACTTCTATCCGATGCCTTTTGAATTTCATCAATATTTTGGTTTCTATGAAAGTTTTAGAATTAACATAACTTGAGCCAAGAGTTATCTTCTCAACTGAATGATAGACCACACTAATCTCCCATCACTGGATGCCGACTATAACCATCCATTTTAAAAGTACTAGAAAGCTGATAGTCAAGTGTGCTGCGAAAGATCAGGAGTTGTGTCAATAAGTGCAGACAATAAGCGTAGGCACAATAATTCTAGAACAATTAATTCTAAAATAATTAATTAATTTGAAAACACAAATTCTAATTCTGTTTGAAGTAGTGCTTGCTGGACTATCTGGAATAGATTTGTTCTGATTTCTTTTGCTTAGATGACTATGTTTTTTCCATTAACAATCTCATCCGTTAACTCGGGCTCTGCCCCTCGAATAGCCATGCTACTGGCATATGGGCCCTCATTGCACCTTACTTTTTCTATCATCTTGTTATGTAATGATTTAATGTAAATAAAACAAACAAACAACTGAAGGCGAATGATTATTGCAGACAGTAGCAAAGCCACATGTTGGAAGTTTGATTCTTGTTTGTCCTGTATGACGCAATATTTTTTTCCTGAGCTGAACCCAAACCATGGCTTCAACCTTGGCTACAGGCACAACTCTTATTATAGCAAAAATTTGATTTATATTTACTTTTTATTGAAATGCAAATGCATTTTTTTCTTTTAAAAACAATGTGAGAAACTCTGCGTAGTTTGGGAAACTATTAAAAATGCTCGACTTTATTAAGAAGTAATTTTCTCATGGAACCATTTGTGATGATTTGGTGTGCTTGCACTACGCAAACAGGTCAATCACAAACTAAAGTTATTAACATATTAGTTACGTAATCAAATGTCTACTTGCTTAACTAAACAAAGCTTAATGCTATATGAAACGGCGTTATTAGTATCGGTTCACTGATTTTGGAGGGCATACCTTGAGATAGCCTAATATTCACCAAGATAGCCTAATATTCATCAATATAGCCTAATATTCATCAATATAGCCTAATATTCATCAAGATAGCCTAATATTCATCAAGATAGCCTAATATTCATCAAGATAGCCTAATATTCATCAAGATAGCCTAATATTCATCAAGAAGCCTAATATTCATCAAGATAGCCTAATATTCATTGAGATAGCCTGATTTCTACCAAAAAACCAAATCGTTCTAAGAATATGATTACTGGTGATTTAGAGCATGTAATATCTTGAATGAATTGCTAAAAAATCTAACTCATTGTGTGACGCTGTTAATCAACGGAAGCAATATTATATCATTACTGATATTACAGTTAAAAACTGATTAGATTGTAGTCTTGAATTTTAATTTAATTATTTATAATAAAACATTTAAATATTCCCAAAACAGCAAAAGTGAAATCTACTATTTGCATTTGCAATATAAACATGAAAACAGCCCCATTTTGTAATTCACCGTATAGGAGCTTAGAAAGCGTATTTCATGAGCAGCGGTAAGAATACATAACTGGCAGCATTTGCATGCATCATCATATTAAGGCCAAAATAAGGAAATAAATTTCAAATTGACTCTAACAAATTACAACAAAAAATTATTGCTGTAAAAAGTTAGTAGAATTTCTACATCACATCTCTTTCGAATGAAATACATTCAATAAAAACTTTATCAAAGAAGTCACGCTAATTCTATGGTTGTTGGTACAATACAGTGGACCCGGGTTACGGCGCTCCTGTCCTACGGTTTTCCACCTTGGGATGTGGAACACAAAGTTTTTTCCAGCTCTTGGTTACGGCAATTTCCTCCCCGTACAACATCAAAAATGTTTTTCTCGAAATTCAAATCTGGCGGTCGGTGTGCTTCATACATCGCAGTCACGAAGATGCCGATACGCTATTCGCCAAAATCCGTCCTACAATGTCTGAACGAGATACGATGCCTTCTCTCAGTTCAACATTCTTCATGTTTTGTAAAGGCTTGATTTTGCATGAGTGAAACGATATCAAATTTATTGTTCATTTTAATGTTTAATATAGAATTTACCATAAGCTTCAATTCATTATATATTGCTATAGGCCTACAACTTAAATTTGTTAGCCATGGGTCCTAAGATTGATAATGATGTTGAAAAGAGAAGAAAATTACATGTACATAGTAATGCTATATTTTATTGCAGATCATAACCACTAAATAAGTAACTATAGTTACTAAAGCTAATATGCTATTTTGTTGCTAATTTTTGATATGCACAGTATGTATAAAAATTTTTGATTTTTTTATTGGGGTCTTAGCATTAGATAATTGCTATGGATTCTTATACCCCTCTATACGACATTTTCGCCTTACGATCACAACACCAGAGCGAACGAATTTCATATGGCGGAGTTCAATGTATATAGAAGTCAAAGAGCAATCTACTCACAACAATTACGGGGTCTACTGTATTTATAAGTCAGAGCGCCCGACTCCCAACAATTACAAATGTATGAGTCATGCTGCATCACAGCAAGAGAGAATTTATTGAGTGAGAGACGCTGCAACTCGAAAAGGAATCCTGGGAAACTAAAGTCACGTCTCATCGACCACTGCATCAACTCAATAATTTCTTTCACTAAATAAATTTTGCTTCGATGATTAGTTCCGATACAGGTTGATCTAACGACAGGTGCATTTCCTGGAGCGATAAAGGCAGAATGGCTGCACATCGTTCATCGCACCAATAGAAAGAAGTATTTGTTTACATACCAGCTCTAAACTTTAATCTACATATGAATATGTAGCGCGTTGACAGAGTAGTTTAAATCAAAGCGTTTTAGAAAATAGAGGCAATGGCAGAGCTTGTCGTGTTGACGTCAAACCTGAAGCAACTCAAAGAATTGCGTGCAGCTTTGCTTGAACTGGTACACAGAATAAATGCATTGAATTACACGCTGATGCACTGTGAAAGCAGTGGTAAGCTTATACAACCGCCATTTTTACCACCAACACTTTTGTTTAAGTTGGGGCCAACCGTCCCATCAGAGGTATTATAACCAGTAATACTGTAACTGATACATACAAGAAGAAAGATCAGAAAACTTTTTTATATTTGCTCACTGCAATTATAGCTCGTCAAGCCATTGAACATAAAAATACTTATGAAGAATTGTCTTATCAGTTGTATCGCGACTCCGCATAATCAGAAAATCATTAATTAACCTGCTACTGCTGCTGCTGGAGAGATGGGTTGCTTAATCACCCCGGTGAGACCAATCAACAATGCATCAAAATTCCCATTAATGAGAAACCACATCGTACACAAGTAAATTGGTACAGAGTTGTTAGAGCAGCAGACCAACGATTGATAAATCCAAGACTGTACGCAGTTGTCATTACAAATAAGAACGCAAACAAGAGAAAACACACAGCAGCTGTTTTAGAATCTGTCAATAACAGCATTGATGACCTGTCAAAAACGGCAGCCATTACTTGGTCTCTGGGTCTCCGCACGATACTTCTATCTGCACTCGTTTCATCGTAACTCCAGACGCCCAAAAATCATAGTAGAATGAACGTTAAAAATAAACTTATCCTAAATTTTAGTAGATTTTATCAGAATGTATCGGTATTTTTCTATCATTTGCAATCGTTTTTGATGTTTGAAATGATCTGATTGCCAAAATGTTTGAGGATTAAAATCGACAAAACTTGATCGTGGTTAAAACGCTCAGATCAAACGAGAGCGTGATTATGACATCTATAATTGCAAAAAACCCGACAGAATAGAAACCCATAGCACTGCAACTTGAATGCAATAGCTGATATCAACTATCGCAATGACAAAAACTAATGAAGTCATTTCGCATGTACTTTTCTTTTTAGCGTTTTAATTGCGATGAAGTTTTGCTGATTTTAATCTTAAAACATCCTGGCAGTCAGATAACCTCAAACATCAAAAACGATCGCAATTGATAGAAAATACCGATACTTTCGGATGAAATCTAGTAACATTTTGTGTAGGTTCATCTTTGAACCCTCAATCAAGAGTCAGCAACATTGGCATGAGCCACTGAGGAAACAAGAGAAGACAACTAGCCAGGAACGCTCTTGGCACCAGCAAGCCATTTGGCTCACTACTGACAATGCGACTCTTGGACCACTCGATGCAAGAAAAGTCCGCAAGGCAGTTTTATCGACATCTGTGTGCCATTTTTACGATCACGATTTAATTATTTCGATCAAAAATCTAAATATCTGGTAGTTGAAGAACATAGTATACATAAAGATGCTGTTTTTCCAATAGTAAACAAGGTAAGGCATTACGACTCACCACGCATAACATTTACAGCGAGAGTAATTTTATCTCATTAAGGCGGCTTAAAATGTTAATGGTGGTCAGGTAAAGTTCTGTGTACACTAGTCGATAATCTGTTATTAGTTTTCTACTGATTTTTGTGACCGACAATTTGTTTAGCAAATGAGCATATTATCCAATTTATATTACTCACACATCCTAGCTCCATGAGAAAATTGAACTACACTCGATTATTTTGGGTTGTTTGTCGCAATCATACAATCGTAACATCGTTTGCAAATTGAACAAGTAGAAACATCAGTTCAGTCGATTTTTCATTAAGCATCTCATGATTATTGGTTAACTCTTTCGCTACCGTAAGCCGATGTATCGGCTTTCGTGGTTATGTAAGTACATACCGTAAGCCGAAGTATTGGCTTATCAATAGGGTTTCACTTTTTTATTCATTATGAAGCCCCCACATTAGCTAAACCAATAAAGGTTTGTCTCCAACGAAACAACCTTGTTGCCAATCACATGCAACCAATAAAAATCTTTTTGGCTCAACAATTTAATTTCTAATTATTTTTCAAAACGGGAAAACCAGATCGTTATCGCCATGGCAATAATAAACACACCCCGTTAGTTTAACACAAGGAAAGCGTCAGAAATTTTGCGAAATTAGGGTTCACTAAACAATTTTATACTTATCTTGTAGAGAATTTTGTTCTGAATAAGATGGATTTTACAGTAAAACGATATCTGTTTTGATTCTCGAGATATTGTTGAAATACTATCGATATATCGGTTTTTCGAAAATCCATTTGAATCAATTCGGGCAGAATAATCGTTCGGTCAGAATTTAATGCGGTAGCGAAAGAGTTAAGACAGTCAAGTTATTGACATTTGAAGACATTGTAATTAGTAAAGGGCATGGTCATGGTAGCGGCACCCTGGTACAAGGTTGGCAACGCCCTAAATCTGAAAAATTGTGTTAAAAGTTAGAAATTTTGCGTAAAACACTATAAATAATTCGGTAATAGTTTGGAGCAACCAAATGCAATATTTGTAGCTTCTTTGTAGCTTCTATGATGAAATGTCAGCCAAGGTAAGGAAAAAAATGAGGCGTCCATTTTAGATTATGAAAAGTTGAGTTTGTTTCGAAACAGATTTTTGAATGAATAAAGATCTAAAACTAAATAAAGAATTAATGTGGCAGAAATGCAGGTAAATCCTTCAACACGCAGGTTAATCCTTCAACACGCAGTTGAATCTTTCAACACGCAGGTAAATCCTTTAACACACAGGTACCAGTTCACATATATCCTAAACCTTCTGCACTTATCTAAAGTACTGCAAAAGAATTATTATTAAAAAAGCAGCAAGACTTACCAGAGAAGACGAGGGCATCTGAGCGCAGAGTTGATATGAATGAAGAGCTCGCGCTAACTGCCGATTAAACGATATTATTGATAAATATCTACGCGTTCGAGCTCATTACTATGAAAGCACTCTAGGGCAGCTGGTTTAAGCGGCAGCAGCAAGGTTAGTAACACCGTCTGGAAGAGCTGCGCCACATGCTAGACTATGTTATAACCGTATGAAGTTACCTAACAGACGTGAATGTGTCTGGCAAAGGGGTATTTGCTGACGTCAATACCTCGAGTTTGCTATTCAGTCAAATATAGTGAACAACTAAAGGACAAAAGGGCGGAGAGAGTTTAATGGAAAGAGTTTGTGTGTAAGTGTTTCCCACTCAAACAAATGCAATAATGATCGGATTAAGTTTTTGTTTGCAGAGCTTTTAAGACGAGACTAAGTGCTTTCGCCTGTGTTGTTGTGCGGTAAACATTGAGCCTTTACGCAGAGGAAAATTGCAGGTTCATATTCTACCCTGGAGTTGTCCGTCTTTACCGCATTGTTTTCTATGTTTTGCATTTGCAAAATGTATGGATATTTTGATCTTGAAAGACTGTTGTCTCTATGAGCTAATCCCATAAATGATCGTAAAACAAATGAAAACAGCCATCTTCAAAAAATCCTTTGAAAAAATGCAGATGGGAGGCTTTAAAAAGTTCAACTGCGGTAAGCTTGCATAACAAAGACCTGCAAATTTCATGCCATTCTCATTCTGCGTTTAATAATGAACTTACACAAAGTATTAGTAGATTTTATCATAAAATATCGTTATTTTCCTATCATTTGACAGTTGAGGTAGTCTCCCTGTCAGGATGTTTCAACATTAAAATCAACAATGCTTGATCTCGGTTACAACACTCATACCGAGCGAAACTGCAATTATAACGCCTTCAGTTGCAAAGAGACCGACAAAATAGAAACGTATAACACTGCAACTTGACCTCAATAGCCGATATCAACTATAGCAACTAGTGACATCATTTCGCACATATTTTAATTGCGATGAAGTTTTGTCGATTTTAATTTTAAAATATTCTGGTAGTCAGATCATCCCAAACATAAAAAATAATCGCAGATGATAGAAAAATACCGATTCTTTTCGATAAAATCTACTAAAATCTTTTGTAAGTTCAGCTAATGTTAACAATATGTTAACAATATGTTAACAATGTTAACATATTGTTAACAATATGTTAACAATATGTTAACAATATGTTAACAATATGTTAACAATGTTAACAATATGTTAACAGAAAAGATGAACAACTTTAAATCTAAGTTATTTTGATTGATTAGTAATTTTATTATGGTTTTGGTTCTGCTAATGGCTGATGTCAGTATACATTCCTCCGTGGCTTATTTACATCATATTGTAAAATTTTCTTTACTACTATATATCAACATCCCTCTAAGAAAAAACTACCCTACGCCGTTCTACGGTTCCACAGAGGGGGGCTTTATGTCAGATTCCCTTATTCCTATTACCAATGCCAAAACGATTCTTACAGGAATAAACCCATTGTTCAATGAAGACGCATTGGGCTACTTTACGCTAGCTTTCAGAGAGAGAGAAACTATGTGTGAATATCCACCCAGCATTCTGGGTGGATATTGGTTTTAGTTCCTCCCAGTCCCTCCCTCTTGAAGACTATGGGGTTGTCAGTTTAATCTCGACGGTTTGACCAATGGCACAGTGGCACTGGGTTACATGTTACCAGCAGCAGATTAACTTCAATCTGACCGGACTTCAACTCAATATTCGATATATTCGTATTCGCAATACTCGTACTAGCAGCTCCCTGCTAAAATGTTTTTGAATGTTTACACTAAGTTACATCATATCCATTTTATAGTTATATCAAATTTTAACATTGTGCTTTTTAGCCCCACGTAAAATAATCTGGTTTTAAAATCTATATATTAAAATATGTAATACTAATTTTATATTTAGAATGTTTTAACATATTATTTTTATATTGCGTCAAATAAGGCTGTTTGTATGTTCAGATTATGCGATATAATACGGGCTCTCATTATAAATTGTGGGATTTGAAGTCTTTAATTATAGGCTATTTAAGACAATGTTTTTGATTAATTACATCAAGTATTATAACAATGGTTTTAACGTCAATTCCGCAATTTTGCAATCAAAGTGATTGTAGTAACTTCTCAGCAATTTGGATATAAAAAGCTATTATACAAATACGTGAATATAAGTTGAAGAGAAAACAACTCCAATCTATGAACAGTTCTGACCATACTTGTGAGCCTTATATGAGCTAGTAACTGTGGCAGAAAAAGCTAATTTTCACTGAAAATGTTATATTTACTATTTTCTGTACACCAAAATCAGTCATATCAACAGAATTCACTATGAATTTATATTTAAACAGTTTTAAATAGATTTAAGTATGTATGACCCGTTACACATGAGTATAAGTGGCATTAGTATGGTATTAGTAAGAACTCATCAATAAAACTATGTTTTCGTTTACTGCCTAAAAGTTTGTATTCTAAAGACATTGGTTAAAGATAAGAAGTAGTTTTATGCGTCTTTTATAAATTACTCATGATGATGCAAGTTTTGGATGCTCATTGACTTTCATTTTTGCAAAATGGATTGACATAGGATCTTAAAAAAATCTACGATACAGCAATGTAAATTTTAAAAATTGAAGTATATATGAATAAGTAATTTGTTTTCAATTGAATTTTAATAAACAGTAACAACGGAAATTCTGGTAGCGAAAACTGGGACGAGCTTCTAACAGCAAACTAGAAACTGATTGGACGGGTAATACAAGGCTTAAGATGAGCTGACACAAAACTTTACAGGGTATTTTTCTCTAATTTGTGATTGTTTTTGATGTTTGAGGTGATCTGACTGCCAGGATGTTTCAACATTAAAATCGACAAAACTTTATCCCAATTAAAACGCTCAGAAGAAAAATACCTGCCCAGATTTTTTCCAAAATGATGTCAATAGTCATGCAGCTGCCTGTCTCTCTCATTACTGAGATTGGCTATTGCATTCAAGTTGCAGTATTATGCGTCTCTATTGACATATATTTTATTTTGTATTTGCTTATAATTGTTGGAATAAAACTTCAAATACAACCTCAGATTTAAAACTAGGTCGGTTAAAATTTTTCCCACTGTTTTAATATAAGCGCTATGTAAACATATATATATATAGGCCTATGTATATAAAGGTCTATATGTAAACATACAGACGTCATAATCGCACTTTCGCTTGAACTAAGCATTTTAATCGCAGTCAAGTTTTGTAGATTTTAATCTTGAAACATCCTGGCAGTCAGATCACCTCAAACATAAAAAATAATCGCAAATGATAGAAAAATGCCGATACTTTCGGATGAAATCTACAAAAGAAATTGGTAAGTTCATCTTTAACCTGTTTTCATAATTAGTAGAGTGCTGGTAGACTAGCAAAAAGAGAAAAATAAATCGCTAAAAAGTCTTCAATTATTTATAGATGAATTCAATAATTTGAAAATTTCTAACATCAATTGCAATTCAGCGAATATAATGTAACACAACTCATAGAGACAGCATCTGATTTGGCTAAGCATCTGATTGGTCAAACACGGAGAAAATGTTGGATCAAGCTGAACTGTTCCGTTTCTGTTATTTAATAGATGTACATGTATATCACTACCAGCTTTCTACTAGTAACGTATTTGAACAGCATTCAGTGCGGACTAAGCTTGAATGCTAGCATGGCATCAAATCCAAAGTGATTTTACTATAATGTAACTTCAATATTTGCTGAGCATGAACGAATCTGTTAAGATTTTGTAGCTGCCGCAACAAAACAGGACAGACATGTGATCTTGAACTTACAGATAACCAATGGTCTGTCTTCACCTGTCTGTATCTGTCTTCACCTGTCTGTATCTGTCTTCACCTGTCTGTATCTGTCTTCACCTGTCTGTATCTGTCTTCACCTGTCTGTATCTGTCTTCACCTGTCTGTATCTGTCTTCACCTGTCTGTATCTGTCTTCACCTGTCTGTATCTGTCTTCACCTGTCTGTATCTGTCTTCACCTGTCTGTATCTGTCTTCACCTGTCTGTATCTGTCTTCACCTGTCTGTATCTGTCTTCACCTGTTCACCTTCTGACAAATTTGCTGTTTCAGGGTGATATCTGCTCAAATCTTATTAGCCATGTGTTGATCTTGACCGAACTTTATTATTGCGCCTATAGATATATATTTATAGTACTTTATTGGCAATAATTTCATTTCAAACAGTAATGTTTTAATGTTATGCAATAATAAAACAAACAAAGGAAAAAGGGCAACAGTTGGGTACTAAAATCATATAAATTGTTTAACATAAAGTGTTTAAAATACCTTTCTCTGCTAAGAGAACGAATATTAGCTGAAAGATTATTAAAGCAGCTAGCAATGACATTTTCAAAATAATTGTTAGATGTTGTATCAATTTGTTCATATCACATAAGTCGAAATAAGGTGAAAACCTGTATTTGTCATGAAAAAATTAGAAAAAATCATGAAAGATCTTGAAACCTTTAGTTGAAGTAGAATAGGCATTTATTATAGGTAAAGTAAGAAGATGCTAAGATCATTCATTAGAATAGCCTGTGATGTAAATTTGCAATTAGTCGAAACGCTCTTTTTTGTAACAAAAATATATCATTTGTGACATACCTTGGAGCTAGATTATAATAAATGTGTATACCATAAATCATATGGCAAAAGATAAACTGATAATAAAATGCAATGGCAGATTTTGAGCTGATGCATGGCCTAGCAACGATATATGAAGAATCTAAAAATCAGCAGTGAGTCCAAATAGAGGAACCCGTCTCTTGCGTATGCAGTTTCAGTGCTACAAATGGCTCAAACTTATAGCAAACAGCTTCAGAGGTCAGAGGTTATAACATATGCGCAAAAAAACACATTTACTATGAAGGTTTGTTTTTGGAGTTATCTGCCCTTGGTTAATCTAACCGCAGAAGTATGTGGTTTTGTCAAGGTACGGTCACACGCGCCGATCTTTTCATCGGTTTTGACCGAAATCACGGAATGTATGAAAAACACAGAATTATTCGGCCGAAATTCACAGAATTGTCAGAGCTGTGCATGCACATCCAAATCGTCAACGAAACGCTTTTAATTGGCTAAACAAATTATTAGCGAGCACAATTCTAGCAGCTTTTGTAATTTTTATAGTCCGAGGCACATAACGCAACACTCAAGAAAATACTAACGCGATTTGCTTTCGCAAATACGATGCAACTGACTTGATTGCGCTAAAGATGGCAACTTTTTCTACAACACAACTTTTGCTGCTAAAAATAAATTGTTATTATTAAAAAAGAAATGCGTTGTACCCATGCTGGCCAAACGATAAAGAACCAACAATAGCGCAATCTAGGCAGTTGCATCATATTTACTATGTTGAATTGCGCTGGTACTTTTATTGTGTGCTATTATACGTGTCTTGGACTATCACTCGTCTTGGACTATCACTCGTCTTGGACTATCACTCGTCTTGGACTATCACTCGTCTTGGACTATCACGATCGCTAGTAATCTGTTTAGCCAATTAAAAGCCGGTGTGCAAGCACAGCTCTGACTATAATTCTCTTCTCTGAATAATTCTGTGTTTTTCATTCATTACATGATTTCGGTAGAAACCAACAGAAAAATCGGCACCTGTGGCCGTACTTTTACAGTTTCTCACCTAGCTAGCGGCCTAGTAGGCAACTAGCAGGTTTATAGTTGCGTCAAAGCTAAGCGTAATAGCCTGTGGAGAGAGCAATAATTAGCAATTAAACACGGTCAATAGAGATAAGCAGGTTAGTCAGGCACAGATACAGACACGCTATTGTTTAATTGGTCAACCACCTTTGAAATACGTGCCTGTTACGCACTACGCGCTCATAAGGAGCTTGATGGACGCTGTACTATAGCACTTGCTGAGGCAAGAACTTGTCATTTCGATGGGGTGAAACATTGGATGGATTAAAATATAGCATTAAAATAAAGCATTGAAATATAATAATAGTAATATGAAATATAATAATATAAATAGTATATTATATTAATAATATATTAATATAACATTAATATAATATATAAATAATATAACAAAATAAACTTGGCTGTATGTTCATGGATCATATGCTTTGCTAGCTTTAGCATTTCCTTTGGTAGATATGAAGGGTGAAATTTATGACCTTTAAACAAGGACATAAGAGTGGTTAATAAGTATGGAAAATTTTATCTTTACATAAAAATTAAAATAACAAAAGTTACAATAAAGTAATAAGCTGAATGTTTTGATTCATAAGGAGTTGTCATCTCTTCAAAGGAATCCCTTTTCCTAGGTAGAATTTTCATTTCTTTGAAACAATGACTGCAGGCAAGTTGCCATAAATAATTATGTCATACATTTTAGTAACCTCCGGAGCCAAAACTAAACTAGGCTAACAAACTAATGAGCTGCTGAGCATGTTGGTTTTTGGTCTAATTTAGTTTTTTATAGATATCGATTTACGCGGCTAAATCATTTTTTGTGTTTATGTGGTTACAGGGTTACCCAGCAATCAATGCTTTAAGATTTAAAATTAATATCTCACAATAAATATTTTTATTAAACAGAACTGCTATGAACTTACGCGCAATTATGAATAGAAATTGGGGATTACTATCAAATCATCCAAAGTTCCTGATCACATTCGCCGAAGTATTATTTTTATTGCGCCCATTTTTTAAAAAGATAAACAGCATGAAAAAAGCTTTTTAAAAGGTCAAATCTTTTTTTGTTTGTGACCAAATCTTTTTCTCAAGTGTTTTGCGTTATAATGCCTTTAAAATGATACCTACTTAATACATACAATGGAAGCATAGATTCATAGTGAATTTAAAACATTAAAACCACAGGCTTTCTGAGTGAATGTAAAAGAGAGGTCACAATACCACCAACCAATAGGAAGAAACAGTGAGGCGCATGAAGATCTTAAGCTTGCAACCGAGAATGTCCATGTTGAATTTGATTCAGACAACCAAAGCCTTTTTTTTAATTGGATAACTCACTATTAGCGAATCCAGTTAACCTCTTCAGAGATGTTTGATTCAATCATGGATCAGAAAGCAGTGAATGGATTTGTGACAATTCAATGGATGACTAGATGAGAAAAAACTGCAAAACATTGAGTTTTTTAGTTCCGTTAGGGATCATACGGTTACTAGTTGCTAATTTTGTTTGCTTTGGTTTAAATATAGGTGCTTCAGAAAATTGTGCTCAGTTGCTGAAGTCAGTTGCTCAGTCACTGTAAGTCAGTGGCCACTATCACTGACTTACAGAAACGAAAGTGCCTTGTATAATACCACGCATGCATTTTGAACATTTGCACCATATTAAGGGCAAATCATTTCTACTCAAGTTCGATTGAAACCTAATCTGTAAGTTTACTTCTGGTTGATTTAAAAAATCAGTCCATATAGATTTGTGTAAACTGCTAACTGGCCTTGATTAAAAAGCTATTTACTAGTTTCTTGGAAAAAACCTAAAACCTTGCACGCACATAATGTCTTTGGTATTTAAGTCTCAGACCACATTGTAAACTTTAGACAATGCATTTGTTTCAAACACTACCTTGACAAATTTATATATGATACATGAAACATTAAATATTACACTTTGATAGCATGCCAGTGCAAAAAAATATTGAAAAATAACATCAAAAATCAAATTAATTTTTTAATTTTTGTTCGACAAAGATTTATAGCTGTGTCAATTATTTTTATTTTGAAAGCTCTCAATCTTAAACCAGATATTAGTTAGCAAGACCAAGAAAGTTGTTGCAACTAAGAGCATGAAGCTCTAAAATTTAGAAGGATTTGCACGCACTCAAGAGGGATTTGGTCACAAAGTTGCCAACCATAAATTTGAACATAGATCAGATCCCTTAAAATAATCTCATGATATTGCTGAAATTAATGCCAAACTTAACTTTCTCCGAATCTCAAAATATATCTATCGATAGATGTCATTTTTATGACTTAGAAACCAACATAACACAGACATCAATTTAGTTCATCTGTGTACAATTTATCAGACGATGTATATAGGTACGTATACACTAGGCAAGCTAATGCCCATGACCACTTAACAGTGCAATGTATATTGCGTAATGCAAACATTCCACCACCGCTCCAATTGGCATTTCAAGCTATGCTGTGAAAGGCAGCAGCGCTGCAACAGGGGGATAATTGCTAATTTAACTTGTGCTTGTTTGCCTGTTAACCAACTAATTAGTAGGAGTCTGTAAACAAGAGATACTTTATTAGTCTTTCCATCAAGTTGTTATCGCTGAAACAAGGTTCACATATAATTCGCTATGCAGCCTGAAGGCTGGTTCACACGGATTCACTGTATGTTGGGGTTGTCCTCTCCGTGATTATTTCCCAACTATGCGCGCCGTAAACCAATGACATCATAGAGGCAATGCGAACGTGTCGAGAACAATTGCAACCGTCAAAGTTTCCAGATTTTTGGATGGGCATCCACGATGGTCTGTGCAATAAGCACCAGTTCGGTGATGGTAATTGGCTGTCACGAACTGCTTACCTATATTTCCCTTTATGATAGTTGTTGCGGGACTTGTATTTCATATTTTCTGATACTGCATTGTGTAATGGGAATGCTGTGTTGTGGACTAATTGTCAATTCAAGCGTTTGAGATAATGTGAGAAATGTTATCACAAACAATCAGCGATGTATTGTGAACTATTATTATTATTATGTATTCAGTGTGAAGCGGATTTTTCATTCCCAAAACTTTACCACAATAACTGGACACACGAACGGTAGACAAATGACAAACGCTGAGAATTATAAAAATGTATAGCTGTGCAACAAAAGAGACAAATAAAAATTTAATATTAGCTTAAATTAAAGTCCTAAAAAACTTCCTATTTTCTGATGCTATCAGTTCTAAACCTATTCGTCTACAGACAAGTACGAGGCTGTTTAAATGCTGTTATTTATAGAGTTAAATTGATAATCCTCACAATTGCATCAATTGTTATACTATATTTCTATAGTTTTTTCAAAACTTAAACCAGTCTGAAAATTCTATGATGAGACATGCACTGGGTAGTATCAAAGCCATTATAAGGCAGCATGTGTAATAGTTCGTGCCTGTAGACAGCGTTTCTCCACCATAATCAATCAGATCTGAACTCAAACATGATTTTATGTCCATTCATAGGTACAAAAACAAGTTAGCATTTTGTAAGATAGCCAATCTCATAACAGCAGTACACGATACCAAATTAATTTATTATATACTATATATTTATTATAAGAATTCCAGCACACTTTTTAAACCCTCATTAGACTTTAATGGCAGATTTTAAAAATTGAAATGAAACAGTTCAACCCTGGGGTAACTGCTGACAGTTTAGGCATGTCAATAGCGTACCCAGTTGATGAAATTTAAGACTAATACAGCGAAAGGTAATGACATATCTAAAACTAATGATTGGCTAGGTTATATTGTACATAAAATATATTCCTAATATAATTGTAAACAGATAATTGTAAAAGATACATTTTAAAACAATCTTAAATGATGAGAGCAATATTTTAACAGTATAAATAACATGTGTCTACTAATGACAACCGGTTTAGGAGAGACTTACTAGCATGATCAGTTAAAATGTGGCTAACTAACATGACTAGTTCATGAAAGGCTAACTAACAAGATCTCCCCAGGAGTGGTTAACTCACATGATCTCCCCAGGAGTGGTTAACTAACATGATCAGCTCATGAGTGGTTAACTAACATGATCAGCTCATGAGTGGTTAACTAACATAATCAGCTCATGAGTGGTTAACTAACATAATCAGCTTATGAGTGGTTAACTAACACGATTAGTACATGAAAAACTAACTAGCATAATCATTCCATGAGCTATTAACTAGCATGATCACTACATGAGCAGATAAGTAACATTATCACTTCATGAGCAGTTCACTAATATCATCATTTCATATGTTATTAACTAACCCAAATATTTCACAAGAGGTTAACTAACCTGATCTATTCACAAAATATTTAATAACACAAGTCGCTGAAGGCTGGAAAATTAATAAAAAATATTTGTCCTTCTACAAATAACTTAGAAGTCTTGTCTTACTTTCAAAATATTACAAATTATCACAGCATGGAATGACTTTTCATCGAATCAATTTAACAATTCAATATTTGGAACTCGGAACACAAAAAAATATCAGCAAAACTCAATGCCTCCATTCACTAGGTATTTGTTCTAAGTTTATATTGTATTACACCTGTTTTTAAATCCTGTTTTTATTTTAACAAATTCATTCCATCTGCAGGTTGCCCTACCAAAAACAGAAACATCTGCAATGTCAATATTAAATTGCTCAAACTTCAGTAATTGGTTTAGAAACAATTTTGTAAAAAGCTTAGGATGGTAATTCCAGACAAAAAACACATTTGAGACTTTCTACTTTAAAGGAGATTTTTTTGGATAAAACATATTTTGTAAATAAAATAATTTGTTTTACCAGTTTCATCATGATAAGGTAAGCTGAGTTCATGTATTGTTTATGAATAAGTAATTTCATTAAAAGCGTAATCATAGCTTTAGGATTACACAAGACCTACGGTATTTAGCTAAGTGTCAATTTTATTTTTGGAGTTGTCTATCCAGAAGAATTTACTACTCATGTGACCACAACTACTCTAAACCAGCAATAATCTAATAAGATAGTTACTGTCCACAGCTCTCAAAGAAATGGATTTTTGCAGAGGTGGTAAATCAATAGCAACAAAAAATCTACAAAAAACTTTTCCAAATAAAACCAGATGCCATGACAACCAGTAAATAAGATCAAATGCAATAAAAACTGGTAAAGAACAGGATGCTATGTTAAAAGTAAAGATGAATAATGACCCCACCTACCAAATAAATATACAAGCATGAAAACGGATTGTTCATTTATTGGTCAAATAAGACAGCATTGAGTACAGTTAACCCATCTCTAAAAAGAAGTAAGTTTATACATTATATGGACAAAGCTTATTTTGACAGCTTGGTATTCAGTACTATTCGCCATATTATGCACAGGGTATGGAAAGTATGCATGAGTGGTGAATAAATACTAGGATGCTAGTACCACTAGAGTTACTTGCTTCCCTTTATGTTACCTACACTTTCTGTATATGAAGCTTTGACTAATGTGTTTGGCAAGCCAAGCAAGGCTGACACTTGTCACAATTTTGAATGACATACTTGCAGAACATCTTTATTTAAAAACTAATTTTATTAGTTTAACGCAGTTGATCCAAGCTTCGCAATGCTATAGCAACTTGGTAGTAATTATGAGTTACACCTTTTTGGCAAATAGTTGAATAGATTACACTTTTTGGAAAATAGTCCAATTTAAAAATTACTAAATATCGCATACAAAAACATAGAACTACGCAAAAGCTAAGTAGCTTCATTGCTTATCATGATATATCTCATTTGCACTAGTAAAAATAATTTTGTCAACTGATGAAAGTTTTTTTTATGGAATTTGTCGTGATAACATAAAACTTTTAAGAAAGTTATGCCACCACAACCATAGAAAACTAAAAACTAAAAAGGGAAACAGAAAAGAGGCCTTTGTCATAACAGAGTTTATTTGCGAGCAGCAGATGAGGTCAGTATGATCAAGCTTATTTTGATAGAGAATGCTGAAATTAAATCTTAGGTTTGATGAACAAAATCGATGTTAGCAATTTTAGTGGTCACTTTATTTGTCTGCTGCAGTTAAGCATAGTGTTTATAAAGGTTAAAAAGGAATGAAAACAAAACAGGAAATGACGCTACTTTCCTGAGATGGCAATCTGATCGGTTTACTACTAGATAATGCGTTCATTTTGTTTTTTACGATCGCTGGCAGTAATTCTCAGTTGAGGGTTGTCAGACCGTTCATGGCAAAATTGATTCACAGTCCAATCTTTTCAAGCCCTTGTTTATTTGTTAAAAATTCCCTTCAATTCAAGCACAGGCAACTAACTACATATTGCTAGCTCCAGTGGCTTGTGAGGGTTATGCCTGCTTGAGAGAGGCTGTCCCATGACAATGCAAATAACAATTTGGGCTAAATAAAAAAGATTATTTACAACATAGCTGTGTATGCACTTTACATTTCCGCAATATTCTATTTGTGTACTTTGTGACAGCCATTTCACCTTTCAATTCACACTGAAATTCCGTCTTCATAAACTATTACTATCCTGTCAGCCTAGTGTGTCATGAGAGATTGTCAGATGTGCTGATAAAGCGCAGAGAATAGCTATGTGCACATTTATTCCAAAATGCTGGAAAGCAGTGAATTGGAGCAGGTATTAGCGTGTCAGTCTACTCAGCCCAAGCATGAGCCACTATTAAAATTTAAGCGAGGCATGATAATTCCAATTGTTTACGCTGCTTTAGTTTTATTCTTTTTCATTAGCATCCTTAGTTTTGCTAGTTCTTTCACTTACCGACAATTCAGCCTCTGAACCGGAATTATGAAGGAAAATAATTGACAAAACTATGTTTTAAATTTACTAAAAATGGCAGGTAACAGTTATTTTTAATAGAATGCGTCTAACTGTCAGAGAGCCAGCACTCAAGAGGAGCATCCAAAAAATCAGCTGTCTCACAGAGAACACAATTTCTATCTAAACAATCAAGAATGTTTCTCTCGATCCATAGAATATTTCGTTTCTACATTATGTATACTAGTACGCGGACAGCCTCGCGCGCGATAAGAGCTCATCATGCATGATAAATATGTACACAATTATGCTTTGATATGAAAAGGTGGTTGGGTGGTGCAGATGGTAAGATGCTTGGTTAGTAATCACACTATTTAGGTTTGACTCCTATGTGGTGCAGTTCTTTTTCTTTACACTCCGCGGACGGACAGACATGGCTTTTATTACCATGGTATAGTATGGTATAGTAAAGATTTTACTGATGATAATATCTACCTATTTATAGAATATCTGCTTTTATTCATAATATATTTATCTTAACTTAAAGGCGCCTTTCTATTCATAGAACATATTTTCTACTCATAAAACAGTTCCTATGTATTCACCTATAAACTATTCAACTCACCCTGGCTTCTCTCAAGTCATCCACCTGTCTGCACGCTGTGTCAGACAGCGAGCAAGTCTCTTCAAGCCTTTTAATTAAATGCACGGTAGAGGTCATTGCATATTTGCAAGCTGAAATGGCCTAAGGCCCAGACTATTAATAGAGTACTTTCTTCGCCGCTGTTTATGAGACAGTGTTTTTGTTTAACTTTAGCGCGAAATGTAAGTCCAAGATAATATTTGTCAAAGCATCAGCAAGTCAGTTTCTTGGGCCGTGCATATAGCACCGGTCTAGAGGATGATTACTTCACGCTCATAGCAATTAATAGTTACATAATATTTGAACTGATAATACAGAAGGTCGGCAATGAGTCAGAGATACACGTGCCCGCTGATGGCAACAGGAAGGGGAAGGTTGCGGATGGGAAGGGATGCGGATTCGGAGTTGTTCGTATATTAAGTTACCATGCGATCGATGTGTTTCAATTGATATTCACATGTTGTAGAATAACCTGAACATATTAAGTTACCATGCGATCGATGTGTTTCAATTGATATTCACATGTTGTAGAATAACCTGAACATATTAAGTTACCATGCGATCGATGTGTTTCAATTGATATTCACATGTTGTAGAATAACCTGAACATATTAAGTTACCATGCGATCGATGTGTTTCAATTGATATTCACATGTTGTAGAATAACCTGAACATATTAAGTTACCATGCGATCGATGTGTTTCAATTGATATTCACATGTTGTAGAATAACCTGAACGCTTTGTCAAAAGATTAGGACTTTTATGCCAGAGATCCAAGTAGCGCACTTGGAACTGCTCAAATCAAAATAGGAATGGCAGAAGCGTGGAAAATTTTTAACATGGAATAGCTTGCGCGGCATTTTCGTAGGTGCCAATTGAATCTTTCGCAAGCATGAAACATTCGGTGAAAAATTTGTGAGTAATAAAACTCACTTGTCTTGCGAAATTTTGCCGTTTCCACCTCGCAGACGATGTAAACTTGAGGATTAACTTAGTGAATGTTATTAGCTTATGTTTTCGATGGCACCGCTTGTCCTAGCCTCATATGTATTTGGAGAGTTGCCACATTGCATTTCATTAATTAATTCCACTAGCACCTAGCACAGGAAGTCCTCACATAAAGTTGAACTTACACCAAAATTTTAGTAGATTTGATCAGAAAGTATCTGTAATTCTCTATCATTCGCGATTGTTTTGGATGTTTGATGTGATCTGACTGCCAGGATGTTTTAAGATTAAAATCAACAAAACTTGATCACTGTTAAAATGCTCAGAAGAAAAATATGTCTCCAAAAAAGATGTCAACAAACCAATATACAAGCAGAGTCGACTGCCTAGAAAGGCAACAACATCGTACAAAGCATTATGGCAACTGATGAGTTAATAAGATCGACTTCAATAGCTTGTACATAGTTAGATTTAAATTCAAATCAAACAAATAATTATGTGTCACCGTCAATCCGCTGCTCACACAATGTTGCTAACTACACATTTTTATTGCTTTCTATGTAATATTTTATGTTTGTTACACAAAAATTAAAAAAGAGAAGCTATCATGCTTGTGATGAAACTCAAAATGGAGGCTTCTGCGTGTGCTTCTTTTGCAACATTTCAACTATTAATATAATATTAATATAATATTAATATAATATTAATATAACATTAATATAATATTAATATAATATTAATATAATATTAATATAATAGTAATATAATATTATATTAATATAATATTACCATCTTTAATATAATCATTACTATAATAAGAGCCATGTCTGTCAATCTGTTTGTCCGAAGAAACGTCTATAGCAATAGAAAAAAAATCCAAGCACAGGAATTGAACTTGAATATTACAACTTAGATCCAAACACACTACCAATTGCACCACCCAAGCACCTATGCATATCTAAGAATAATTACGCACATATTTATTACAGATGACAATGTATCACCGTGCGTGGGACTGGCAGCATACCAGTAGTAATAAAAGCAAACAATAAGTCAAGTAAACTTGATCATTGCTGACTTTCGTATTGTTGTCTCCTATCTGTAGATTCAGGCACTCTATAGCCTTTAACCAACTGACAATGCATATCTGAAAAGTATACAAGGCAACAACGCATCTATAACTGTATTCATTGTATAATTTGTTTTTGTGAAAAATATTACAATATGTTGAAAGTTTTCTAGAAAAACCTTGGATGAAAGGAACAAGTATGTCCCAATAATGCATTATCCTTAGCATGATTATTTTTCATTACCTGTGTGAGTAGTTTGCATTTTTTGTTCATCTGCAACATGGCTGGTGCTTATAAATGAAGTTACACTAAATGTTGTTAGTAGAAAGTATCAGTATTTTTTATCATCTACAATTGCTTTTTATGTTCGAGGTGATCTGACCAAGTATGATCAGGCAAGTATGTTTCAAAATTAAAATCTACAATAACTGATCACGGTTCAAATACTCACATTCAAGCGAAAGTGCGATTATGACACCTATAGTTGCATGAAGACAAACAGAAAAAAGACGCATAACGTTGCAACTCAAACACAATAGCAGATATCAACTAGAGCAACTAGTCACGTTATTTTTGCATGTATTTTTTCTGAGCGTTTTAACCCCGACCAATTTTTGTCCATTTTAATCATGAAACATCCTGGCAATCAGACCACCTCAAACATAAAAAATAATCGTTAATGATAGAAAAAATACTGATACTTCCTGATAGAATCAACAAAAATTTTGTGAAAGATAACCTTTAATACTGCATTGCCATAAATCGTACGTTAGTGGTTGCAAAATATACACATATTTCCTTGCTAAATTATTGTTATGGCAACAACAAAGAATCTCAATCGTTACTGATCATTTTTGGCACTCTGCAATCCTAAAGATTTATGTTACAAAAAATTGACCGCAGTTCTTGATGGCATTTCTACCTAAATTATTGAGAATCAGTCTGAGAAACAAAAATCTCTAGAACAAGATTTTGCAATATTTAATCTATACAAGAGTACTTTACATAAGTATAGACTAATTTATGCATATTACACAAGTCCAAAGTACAAAATGGTAAACAACAATTGCCGTAAAACCTCTATTTGAGCGCCGCCTCTATTTGACTGCCACTGTAAGAGAAGGGTTGAAAAATCGACCATCAACTATTAATTGAACGCCACCTTTATTTGACATGCATTTTTCACATTTTTTAATCTTTACGAACCCATAATAGCAAATGATCAGTAGAAAAGGGTTCAAAAAATATTAATAATAATGACTCAGTTATATCAATAACAATTAATTATTTTGTTGTTTCTGTTCATTCAATGTCCGTTTTCCAACTCCAAAGTTTTATGGCCTTTCTTTAAAACTTTGAAAGTAGCACCATAGAATTAATGACTGTATCAGGCTAATAGTAGTTCCTCGTTTAACGCGCGGTCTTGATATTTTGACGCCTGTGAAAAACGATTTAGCAATTACGATGGATTCTGTACTACTATTTTGAGACTAAAACTTATGCTTACCACACATGAGCACCATGAGCACCATGCTTACCATGAGCACCTGCAGCTGTACACTTGGCTAAAAATTTCTCATAATTTGCACGAAATGTATGCACACGTATTCTAAATGGCGACGCGTAAAAGTTTTGCTCAGCTAAAAAAGTTGTTTGGACGCTAATATTAAGCGTATATAAGCCAATAATTTTTACTTATTGATTTATTTGGTTTGTTCATTTGATGATGTTTCAAGATTAAAATTGATAATACTCGATCGTGATTAAAACTCTCAGAAGAAAAATTCTATTTATTATTGTTATCATCACTATTTATTATTGTTATCATCACTATTTATTATTGTTATCATCACTATTTATTATTGTTATCATCACTATTTATTATTGTTATCATCACTATTTATTATCGTTATCATCACTATTTATTATCGTTATCATCACTATTTATTATTGTTATCATCACTATTTATTATTGTTATCATCACTATTTATTATTGTTATCATCACTATTTATTATTGTTATCATCACTATTTATTATTGTTATCATCACTATTTATTATTGTTATCATCACTATTTATTATTGTTATCATCACTATTTATTATTGTTATCATCACTATTTATTATTGTTATCATCACTATTTATTATTGTTATCATCACTATTTATTATTGTTATCATCACTATTTATTATTGTTATCATCACTATTTATTATCGTTATCATCACTATTTATTATCGTTATCATCACTATTTATTATCGTTATCATCACTATTTATTATCGTTATCATCACTATTTATTATCGTTATCATCACTATTTATTATCGTTATCATCACTATTTATTATCGTTATCATCACTATTTATTATCGTTATCATCACTATTTATTATCGTTATCATCACTATTTATTATCGTTATCATCACTATTTATTATCGTTATCATCACTATTTATTATCGTTATCATCACTATTTATTATCGTTATCATCACTATTTATTATCGTTATCATCACTATTTATTATTGTTATCATCACTATTTATTATTGTTATCATCACTATTTATTATTGTTATCATCACTATTTATTATTGTTATCATCACTATTTATTATTGTTATCATCACTATTTATTATTGTTATCATCACTATTTATTATTGTTATCATCACTATTTATTATTGTTATCATCACTATTTATTATTGTTATCATCACTATTTATTATTGTTATCATCACTATTTATTATTGCTATCATCACTATTTATTATTGTTATCATCACTATTTATTATTGTTATCATCACTATTTATTATTGTTATCATCACTATTTATTATTGTTATCATCACTATTTATTATTGTTATCATCACTATTTATTATTGTTATCATCACTATTTATTATTGTTATCATCACTATTTATTATTGTTATCATCACTATTTATTATTGTTATCATCACTATTTATTATTGTTATCATCACTATTTATTATCGTTATCATCACTATTTACTATTGTTATCATCACTATTTATTATTGTTATCATCACTATTTATTATTGTTATCATCACTATTTATTATCGTTATCATCACTATTTATTATTGTTATCATCACTATTTATTATCGTTATCATCACTATTTATTATTGTTATCATCACTATTTATTATCGTTATCATCACTATTTATTATTGTTATCATCACTATTTATTATTGTTATCATCACTATTTATTATCGTTATCATCACTATTTATTATTGTTATCATCACTATTTATTATCGTTATCATCACTATTTATTATTGTTATCATCACTATTTATTATTGTTATCATCACTATTTATTATTGTTATCATCACTATTTATTATTGTTATCATCACTATTTATTATTGTTATCATCACTATTTATTATTGTTATCATCACTATTTATTATTGTTATCATCACTATTTATTATTGTTATCATCACTATTTATTATTGTTATCATCACTATTTATTATTGTTATCATCACTATTTATTATTGTTATCATCACTATTTATTATTGTTATCATCACTATTTATTATTGTTATCATCACTATTTATTATTGTTATCATCACTATTTATTATTGTTATCATCACTATTTATTATTGTTATCATCACTATTTATTATTGTTATCATCACTATTTATTATTGTTATCATCACTATTTATTATTGTTATCATCACTATTTATTATTGTTATCATCACTATTTATTATTGTTATCATCACTATTTATTATTGTTATCATCACTATTTATTATTGTTATCATCACTATTTATTATCGTTATCATCACTATTTACTATTGTTATCATCACTATTTATTATTGTTATCATCACTATTTATTATTGTTATCATCACTATTTATTATCGTTATCATCACTATTTATTATTGTTATCATCACTATTTATTATCGTTATCATCACTATTTATTATTGTTATCATCACTATTTATTATCGTTATCATCACTATTTATTATTGTTATCATCACTATTTATTATTGTTATCATCACTATTTATTATCGTTATCATCACTATTTATTATTGTTATCATCACTATTTATTATCGTTATCATCACTATTTATTATTGTTATCATCACTATTTATTATTGTTATCATCACTATTTATTATTGTTATCATCACTATTTATTATTGTTATCATCACTATTTATTATTGTTATCATCACTATTTATTATTGTTATCATCACTATTTATTATTGTTATCATCACTATTTATTATCGTTATCATCACTATTTACTATTGTTATCATCACTATTTATTATTGTTATCATCACTATTTATTATTGTTATCATCACTATTTATTATCGTTATCATCACTATTTATTATTGTTATCATCACTATTTATTATCGTTATCATCACTATTTATTATTGTTATCATCACTATTTATTATCGTTATCATCACTATTTATTATTGTTATCATCACTATTTATTATTGTTATCATCACTATTTATTATCGTTATCATCACTATTTATTATTGTTATCATCACTATTTATTATCGTTATCATCACTATTTATTATTGTTATCATCACTATTTATTATTGTTATCACCACTATTTATTATCGTTATCATCACTATTTATTATCGTTATCATCACTATTTATTATTGTTATCATCACTATTTATTATTGTTATCATCACTATTTATTATTGTTGCGATAGTTGATATCAGTTATGGTGTTCAAGTTGCAGTGTTACGAGTCTCTTTTCTGTCACTTTGCAACTATATAGACAAAGTGATACAAATGCTACACACCTCTATTCTGTCGGTCTCTTTGCGACTATAGACATCATAATCGCACTTTAGCTTAATCTGAGCATTTTCACCACAATAAATTTTTAGTAATTTTAATCTTGAAACATCCTGGCAGTCACATCAAACATAAAAACGATCTCAAATAATTAAAAAATATCGATACTTTCTGATAAAATCTACTAAATGTTTTAAAAGTTTATGTAAATTGTACTGTGAGTTTTACTAGAAATAATGAAAACAACCAAGTTTTAATTTATTAGTTCTCCAGGTACAAGGGCACAAAATAAGTGAAAGACAATTGTAGCAAAATAAGATTATTTAATAGCAAAATTCCGATTGGCCACAAAAAATGTACTCATTCTGCCATCTCAGCTGATTAGCTGGTTAATTAATAACATATAATCAATCAAGATTAATTTCACAAAAATTCACAAACCAGATATAACGGTGAGAAAATATTTACTAATAACTTTTATAGTACTTGTTGCCCGCTAGAACACAATCAGAGAAAAACACGAACAATCAAGAAATAAAAAAATTTATTTTCTCTTAAAACTATCAAAAAGCCACAAAAGTAAGTTTTAGCAAAACTTGAGAATTTTCTCGCTTCTATAGAAACCACGAGTTCGGCTCCAAAGTAGGCTGTTTATGATTGTTTAAAATCTTTCAAAATGAAAAAGCAAAGCTTGCAATCATCAGCAAATCTTTTGATTTCGACCATAATTATTTTCAGAGGAAGGATAAATCATAAATTTTATATTCTCATGCGTGGTGAGCGTCTGTGAAATCCATCAAGTCTACTAGCTCGTGTCATCAGCAGCTAGTACTGCTGCTATAAACCGCAGATGGCCAAATGATTTTGTCAATAGCCAAATCTGACAAATTAAAGATCCACAACTAGCTGAAAATGTGCCTTTTTACCAGATGCAATGCATGCAATTATTTGTGTATATCTTAAAACAAGGCATCGAATACTTTTTTAAATAAACTTATTTAATAATATACACAATTTGACTAAAAATCAGTGAATTAATGTGCTATAATAAATGTCTATCAGTGAGAAAAATTATGAATGGGCTTTGACTACACAATACTATCAAAACGCGGTTTACTGCTACTTACAGTAACTCATACAAGTTCATGAAGAAGATTGTTTGTAAATCGTGTTCTATGATTGTTTTTCACAAAACTCATTGATGAAAACAATGATCCACATTGGTAAATTGTGGCAAAGCAAGTAAGTAGTCTTCTAGCTACACTAGTAGTTATTGGGTACTTTTCCAAGCTTACATCTGATGACCAAATAAATGACCAGAAAAATTTACAAAAAACTTTTCAAACTAAACTTTACAATGAATAATTCAAAAAAAAAATTTTTGACATCCAACTTGAAAGATCCACTAAAAAGGCTAGAAAGATCGTGATATGGATCTAGATCCCCCATTGGCTGCTATAAACAGTTGAAACACTCATTCTGTAAGCTTTGTAAATTATTTTATGTGTTCCATGCGTGGAACTTGGTCAATATAATTTTAATAACAACACAGTTCTCCATCATCGGTTGTTTCTAACAGTAATAGCCCAGAATCCTCTCACAAAAATTACTTGTTTTGATCTCAGCACTGTAACACTATTGTAAAATTATGGTGTATTATAACAACAATTTTTAGCAGCGCAATGAGAATTATTGCGCTCTGGTATTATCGCTTAACTGACATGTAGGATGAAAATATATAAAAAAATTTTAAGATTACTTGTACGTTAAAATAATTTATAATAAGTGTTAACCATGTTTTGTTGCTATTAGTATAACTAAGAAACGCTTTTTCGTTTAAACCAGTTTAAGAAATCTCTCACAATAACGAAACTTTGTTTTCTTGTTAGTGAACTTTCAATCTTCCACAATGGATAATGACACTTATAGCTTATGAATATGTCAATATTGTGTGAGACAACTTTCAGCAGCAAAAATTTTAATATTATTCACTTAAAAAAGTATCCTTTGCTCAAGTAATAGCCTTTAAACTTGTCATGGCAGTAGAATTAATGATGTGATTTACTCTCTGGCAGCAAGATACTCCAATCAGGATCCGTGTAATAATGATGAATGCACTATATATATGCTGCCAAGGTCAATATACCAATCGTAGTGTTACATGCTACAAAGCTTTGTCGTATTTTTCATTTTCGTAGCATGTAAATGGTTCAAAATCGAATCTTTAAATATTCGAAGCGACTTAAACCGCCGTTTCAAGGGGGGTATTTTTAAAAACATCGTAGCAACAACGAATTACTGCGTACCATGTAAACATTGATATTCATATCATTACACAATTCTTTGCGATTGGAGGTTGGATTTTCATCGTTTTCATTAGTGACATCCTTTCAGCATCTCTGTTATTAATGCATGTGTTTTAAAAATATTATCTTCAAAATAAAGAATATTAACTCCGAAATTTAAAGAAAAATTTCTTACACGCTTTGGCATTGACGTTTGACCTTAAACGCATTTTAGGAGTGCCAGCAGCGATATAAATTATGCGCCCCGTTGTAAATAAAAGCCCAACAGACTAATATAGAAAACGCGGAGTTTTACGACAATTTCTTCATAGCACATAAACTCATCAGCTACGAATAACTGCGAGTTGTGCGACCACTCTTGCGTATCATGTAAATTCGTCCTCCTCATTCCTACGATCAAAACCAAAACTTCGAAGCTCAATAATTCATAGCGTGTAAAACTAGTTATTGTTACAACCCATGAATATTTGTGCATGTGTATAGAGACTAACTCAAGTTTTGATGCTTGTCAGTCTAGCATAGCGGATCAGCCCTTATACAATCTTTGAGCAGAGTTCAGTTTTGTTAGATGTCCTTGAAATCTGAGATGTTCAGAAGCCGGGTTAACACTCTAACACTTGAGCCCAAAATAATTTGGTGAGTCATTTTCTTATTTGAATCTATGCCCGAGAAAACTCGGTTACAACGTTTTGCCGCTTTCGGTTTAGATGGAATTATGAATATTTGGTCGTTTCATGATTGATATATCGCTAGTAAAATTCGAAAGTTTCGATAGAACTACTAGTGTGTGAGATCACCGAAACACTGAGGGAATTATAAACAGGTCGAGAAATGAAAATGACAGCTGACATGATATGTAGTTTCTAATAGCACACGGGTTGAAAATCTTGGTAATGACGGATCAGAAATAGACTCAGATGATAATACAGGTAGGCGCTTTTAGTTCCGACAATCATAATAGGTCAGAGACCACAGCTGTTGCTATTGCAAATAAGATAGGTATTGTTTCTTGCATTACCTTTAAAACATTACTTTTTTGAAAGATTGCAAAATTTGAAGCTATTTACTCTATTGGAATTCTGTTTTTTATTGCATTCTACAAGCTTGGAGCTTCAAAGTGATACTTAATTCAAAAGGAGCTGTGCTATTCTAGGTGTTTTCACAGTTGATGATAATGCGGTCTCTAGGATCAGGGGAACTGCTTGTATCTACAATGCCAGGGATCGATGTATTTAACTCTGTCAAAACCGATCATTGATTTACCTCCTTCTTTTGTCCTTTAAACCGTGGTGCACACAAATAACGCTGACTAAAATTATTACTGCTGCTCATGCGATACTTTATGAAAGAGTATATAGCAGAAAATTAAAAAAAAATATTAAAATACAGAAAAAAAAGAGAAATTGTGTTTGTGCCATTCTTGCAATACTTCACTGTAACAGTAGCTATCAGCTATCACTATGAGCTTCGAAGAATACAAAAGAGGATTGATCACGCAACTTCTAAAATCCTACTCATAACTCATCGTGGTGCTTAATGGAAACATGTCCTCTGTAGTGCAAAACAATAAAGCTGCTATGATGACAAGGTTTCAGTGCTCACTATGATGTACATGGCTAACATGAGAAGTCACAAAACATGTGTGACTTTTTTTCAATGCCCAATAATATCCTGCATTTTTAGAGCGATTTAGAAATTATTTCTCCAAAGCAATTTTTTTTATAAAATAGAAGAATTTAGTAAAGCTAGCTATTTGATATATCATTAGAAATGAAATGTTGTGCTGAATAAGATGCAATTGTTAGTTTAAAGAAATACTAATTATTCCTCAAGTTATGAAAGACTATATCAGCTATATTATATACGGCCATGTCGACTTTTTAACTTAAAAAAATTATTCTGACTATAAAGAGTTAAGCGCGATGACTACTACTGATATTTACTATAATAAGGGCCGTGTCCGTCTGCAGCTAGTTGGAGATTGAAAAAATATGGCATCAAATGGAAATTGATCTCTGAAATTTCAGCATGGTAACTCTTCAGTCTGGCAGTTGCACCCCTTGATCACTCACTGGCATTATGGAACAGTTATATGTATAGTTATTACACCTGATGATCTAGACACTACACTGCCAGATTACTAGCTGATGATGAATGCAAAATAGCACACAATATACATATACATGTAATTAAACTAAAATACACATATATATAAATAATAAATATCAAAAAGCTGTTAGTTTTTACTTCAGCAAGTGTAAGTTAAAAGTAAGTTACTGTCTTTGAGATAGAGTAAGTCACTGTGAGTCTCTATCAGCACCTCTGCCTCAGCATGATGTCTCTCCCGCATCACAAAGCCTACAGTTCCACCCACTCGTCTCCAAAGTCGTGTAAGAATATAAATCAATTTTTATTATTACCTTTTGGTTAATTAATTTTCTACATATAAGAGATATAATTTATAAGAGATATAATTTATAAGAGATATAATTTATAAGAGATATAATTTCTACATATGAGAGATATAAACATATAATATTTTCCTTTCATTATTGCTGTTTGTCATGGCCAAACACTTTTTAAATAGATTTTCTAAAAATCTATATAAATATCACAACTTCTTGATATTGTTAGCTATGACGTTTTGAAATGTAAACAAAATTGTGCATTGGTTTTCTTTTATTACTATATTAATAATATTGGTTATTCTAATAATATCAGTGCATTTTACTTCTAATATTGGCCAATATTGCATTTCTCCTATTGCAGGGGGAAAAATATAAACATATAGTCTTTCCTTTCATTATTGCTGTTTGTTGTATATAATAACACCCACACCCAGTACATTACAGCTACCATTGCAGTTATCCTATTGCGCTGCAGTGCCATTTGACTGCTAATATTGCATTTCTCAACCATCAGTACCCTTTCTTTTTTCCAATATCACTTTGGTTGTGGGCTGTATGACAGTGGAATTTTTAGTATTAAAATGATGAAGTAATTAATGGTTATCTACAGTATTTAAGATATCAGCATAGCCTTTGTAGTCTGTGGAATTGTATTGCTTAGGAAAGTTTTATCTTGCATACAATGTCAGTTTCCAAATGAATTAAATTCATGCGTAGAAATTTGACAGTATTAATGAATATTATTCTGTCTGTTGTAATACTGACAGCGTATTTTGTATAAATTGGAAGTTTCTGTGATGACAAGTTCAACACCGTTGTCGATATCACCCCTAAATGGCCTTCACTTCGATTAAAAAACGATGCAGTGTCACTGAAAGGAAAAGATTAAACCTTCACGGTGACACCAGGTACACTGTAAGCCCAGTACAGGCAAATCTGAAAGACAACAACGACGTCTCTTATGTATGCAGCCGTATCTTAAATAGCATTTATATGTGAGATTAAAACAATGAATTTGAACCTGTCTATGGAGATAAAATTGTAGCTAACTCACCACAAATATGAATACTAAGACGACTCTAGGGGGCGAATCTATTGAATTCAAATATCTACGTAGAAGTAAAGGTGCAGTCAAACAAAGCTACTTTATGTAATAAATAAAACTAGACAATAATCTCCTGCTGATGGTTTAAGGAGTCACAAAATAATTATATGTTATTATAGAAAAGTAGGCTTATCACATGCGTCATCACTCTATGAACAATGAAAGTGTCATTATAGATATCTGCACATTAAGGAAATGTCATTGGTGAGGGGAACAGAATGAGCGGAGTTACTTTAATTAAACAAGACACCAGAATATTTCTAAAGCTTGAAGCACTGAATAAAGATATAAAATTTAAAACTTACAGAATGCCAAGCAGCCGTGTGATGTCATTAAATTTTATGATTTATTATATTACTTTATATATATCATATTGCTTTGTATGCTACTATATATACTAGTACGCTTGCCAGCCCTATGCACTGTAAAAGATCGTCATGAGTAATCAGTATATGGAGAATTATTCTGTGAAGTTGTGAGGCGCCTGAGTGGTGTAGTGGTAGTGTGTTTATTTTTGAAACCCAATGCCTTGGGTTCGATTCCTGAGCGAAGGAATTCTTTTTCCTATCCCTCTTTCGCGTAGCGACGGACAGACTCTGCTCTTATTATAGTAAAGACTATACTAGTCAAGTATAGCCTGATGACATTATATAATAAAACATCTTATTTTGTTTGTTCCATATCTACAAACTTTGAGTTACACAATCATTAGTAAATAGAGTTCCGCATTACACAATCAGCACACCTTTTCATAATCACCATCAGCATTATTAGTTATAAACATAATTACATAATGGTTTATGACTCGTGATATTCTAGAAATATCTCTTCTTGATAGTATATGAAGAGAGGCAGCTGCCAACTTATTTAGTTCAGTTGATTACTTTGTTTAAACAACACGCAGCAACCAATGAAGGTAATACAAGCCAACATAAACAGTTAAAGTTAGGTTGAGCCAGTACAGGAAAATAGAAGTCAAGGAAATCGGGAGTGTTACAACACCAGTTTGTAACAAGGAACGTAAATAGCGGAGTAACAGATACTGTCCGAGCTGCCAACAGCTAAATGTAAAGTGAAACAATGATGCGACTCATCATAATTCTTATAAAGTTAGTTTATATGTGATTTAGAGATTAATTGAACAGTGTCAGCAGATTTTGTTAGAAAGTATCAGCATTTTTCTACCATTTGCGATTGTTTTTGAGGTAGCCTCACTTTTTTGATACATTTTTATATCAAAAAAGTGTATTAAAAATTTTTTATAAGTTTTAAGCTATCGGCATTTTGTATGAAAAGAAAGATCATATTAAAAATATTTGATTCGTCGTGTTAATACATTTGAAATATTGCTGCTCGTTCATCATAATTATCAAGGGAATTTCTGCAGCACAGCAACTGTTATTAATTACCTCAACCCTCGCTGCCTTAGAGAAATAACAAGATAGTCCAGCAATAGATGTTTTCAGAACCTAGCATATAATCCAACTGATTCATATGTTAACAGCTTGCCTTTTTTTATTGCTTCGAATTAATGTAAAATTTTTACTGAACCCAACCCTTTAGTTACAAATAGAAATGCAGATATGGAATAGATCTGTGGCGCACTGAGCGAAAGGACTCAGCTGTAAAACGTGTCAATTTGTTTTATTATTTACCAAATTGCTTTAGTCTACAGACTTCAGACAGACTTCAGACAGACTTCAGACAGACTTCAGACAGACTTCAGACAGACTTCAGACAGACTTCAGACAGACTTCAGACAGACTTCAGACAGACTTCAGACAGACTTCAGACAGACTTCAGACAGACTTCAGACAGACTTCAGACAGACTTCAGACAGACTTCATACAGACTTCAGACAGACTTCAGACAGACTTCAGACAGACTTCAGACAGACTTCAGACAGACTTCAGACAGACTTCAGACAGACTTCAGACAGACTTCAGACAGACTTCAGACAGACTTCAGACAGACTTCAGACAGACTTCAGACAGACTTCAGACAGACTTCAGACAGACTTCAGACAGACTTCAGACAGACTTCAGACAGACTTCAGACAGACTTCAGACAGACTTCAGACAGACTTCAGACAGACTTCAGACAGACTTCAGACAGACTTCAGACAGACTTCAGACAGACTTCAGACAGACTTCAGACAGACTTCAGACAGACTTCAGACAGACTTCAGACAGACTTCAGACAGACTTCAGACAGACCTCAGACAGACTTCAGACAGACTTCAGACAGACTTCAGACAGACTTCAGACAGACTTCAGACAGACTTCAGACAGACTTCAGACAGACTTCAGACAGACTTCAGACAGACTTCAGACAGACTTCAGACAGACTTCAGACAGACTTCAGACAGACTTCAGACAGATTTCAGACAGACTTCAGACAGACTTCAGACAGACTTCAGACAGACTTCAGACAGACTTCAGACAGACTTCAGACAGACTTCAGACAGACTTCAGACAGACTTCAGACAGACTTCAGACAGACTTCAGACAGACTTCAGACAGACTTCAGACAGACTTCATACAGACTTCAGACAGACTTCAGACAGACTTCAGACAGACTTCAGACAGACTTCAGACAGACTTCAGACAGACTTCAGACAGACTTCAGACAGACTTCAGACAGACTTCAGACAGACTTCAGACAGACTTCAGACAGACTTCAGACAGACTTCAGAATATGCACATAGGTAGCGTCTATAATTGCTGCTTCTGCCCTTATTAGTGTAGAGCCTATTCATAAACTTTACAGAATATAAAAATAATACCGTTTGCTTGTTTCTTTTTGTTATGTCGTTATGTTGCAGTAAAAAAATATGTACGATAAATTCTCACATTCAAGTAACCAGTACCTGAGACAGCAATTCAAAATCTATTCCTTGCCTAAGACATTAAACTGATATCTTTCCACAAAATCTGTCCCGTACATGGTATGACAACTCCAAGCATTGATCAATAAATCAAACTTCACGCTCTAAATATTGTGGAACGCTTAACATTTGGTTAACGGCAGCAAAACCGGTTACTTCATTACTGACCTAGTTGAAGGTCATTTGTTGATGTTGATGAATGTTGACTTGGGATTTAAAAACTAGATATATAAAAAATTATGAATGTGTGTACAGAGGCGAATCTACAATGACTTTGCGTCGATCAACAAAAGGTGTTAGCATTAAAAAAGTGTATCATTAATGTTTTAAACGCAACACATTTTAACATAATTGACTTTCTCCGATTTTCAAAATAATGAACAATTTAAGCTGCAAGCCAGAGTAATATTCGTTTCAGTTGAACCGCCATGTCTAGTTCCTTGTACACTGAATAGCAACAAGATGAATTAGTGCTTATGTCCTGATTATTGGCACCAATATGAACAATGAGTGCAGCAGGATGAAGAATGTCACATCATGTTTTGGCCAAGTTTGTGTTGTTGCTCCTTTATCGCTGGTAGAATCTGACGTATCATAATAATGTTCTATTATACTTTCCCAAAAGAGCACTCGCTACCATCTAAAGGTAATGCCCTTTTGGGAATCTACCATCTAATAATGCTACTGAGAAATGAAGCTATTGGAGCTGAGTTGAAAGCTAAATTAAAAGGTCACACAAAAACTCTGATAATACTAATATTAGAAAACAACTAAAATCGTTACAAATCAACGCAAACGTAGCGTTGAGTGATGGAAATCTTTCAGACCCAAAGTCAGCACTCTTCAGACATCAACAAAAAATCAGTAACTTGGCCAGTAACAAAGCAACTGCATTTGCTGTCGTTAGCATAATGTTGAAAGTAAAGTTTGATATAATGATCATTGCTTGGAGTTGTCGTACCTTGTGTAGAACTTAATTTGTAAGATAGATCACTTAAACTTCTGGGCAAAAGATATGATTTTGAACTGAAGGATTAGATACTGGCTGCTTGACTGTAAGAATTCCTTGTACAAGTCGATTTAACAAAAATATTGATTAGAGGAAGTGACAAAATTGCTCAGAGCCAGCTAGAGAGCAGACCAAACAGGAAGGGTTGTGCTCACTTTCATACGATGAGAAGGACTCTTTATTTACACAACATGCAATGTTTGGCTGAAGATTATAGCCTTGCACTCATTATTTGTGAGTAATCGTAACCAGCTTGCTAATAGAAAATGATTTATGAACACAGTTCTGGTGAAAATTGCTTTTCATCTAAATGTCAATTCATCAACAGTGGTAAAAAAATGACAAATGTCCAAAATGATACCATTTTCATTTAAGCGCATTAATAAGTCGCCGTGTGGAAAAAACTACCCAAGTTTTTTAAGAAATGTTTGCAGAGCAGCGTGAACTTAGAAAAACTACAAACATGTAGGAGGTGACGACTACAAAGGATGTCAAATGCTGTTTAAACACAAAGGTGAGTTTTTAAAAGCAAGAATAATTTTTATCTACTGAATCCATATTTTTGCTCTTATTTCTACACAAGCTTCTGGGCGGAGCCCAAATATAAAGAAAAGTTGTTTTTAAGTTTTTCATGGTTGCTTGGTCAAAAACAGATAAGGATCATTTTTAGCTATTCCACATTTCTTCTTTTCTAGCGTTACTAAAAACCACTTCTTTTCTATTTCTTAAAAGCGATAAATATATATTTGAAAGGAAGTTGAGCAATATTTCATCGTTATCATCGTTTTATCGCTTTCTTATCACAAAGAATATAATTGGTTAATTACAAACAAAACATAAAAAAATTAGTTGAGTCGCACTTCGTTTGACTGCCTCTGCCCTACTGCGATTACCTCATGTAAACACGACCATAGCATAGCTAGCTAACTGTGGATGTTCTACAACGGTAATGAAAGTGCAAACCAGTGTTAAGGTACGGCCACACGGGCCGATTTTTCCGTTGGTTCTGACCGAAACAACGAAATGAACGAAAAACGCAGAATTATTCGGGATAAATTCACAGAATTGTCACAGCTGTGCATGCACACCGAAGCCGTCGTGGAAACGCTTTTAATTGGCTGGACAGATTATTAGCAAGCACGATTCTAGCAACTTTCGCAATTTATATAGTCGGAGGCACATAACGCGACACGCAAGAAAAATACTAACGCGATTTGCCTTAGTAAATACGATGCAACTAACTTGATTGCGCTAAATATGGCAACCCTGTCTACAGCAGAAATTATTCTGTTAAATAAAGTGTTACTATTAAAAAAGAAACGATTCGTAGCCACAGTGCCCAAACGATAAAAAATCAACAATAGCGTAAACTAAGCAGCTGCATCATATGTACTATGTCGAATTGCACTAGTACTTTTATTGTGCGTTGTAATACGTTTCTTGGACTATACCAGTTGCGAAAGCTGCTAAAATCGTTGGCTGTTTAGCCAATTAAAAGCCAGTGTGCGTGCACAGCTCTGACAAATCTGTGAATTTTGGCCGAATAATTCAGTGTTTTTCGCTCATTTCATGATTTCGGTCGTAACTAACGAAAAAAATCGGCATGTGTGGCCATACCTTTAAAACTTATGCGCTGTCATGTGATGCTTAAAGACACCTACCAGAAAAAACATGGATGCCACGTTCAACATCTACAATGAGAGCTACTTGTGCTTCACTTAAACTCTAACAGCTTTTCATTTACATGGAGCATTTTCCTTAAGCAAAGGTAGGTTTTCCATTTACATAGAGCATTTTCATAGAGCATTTACATAGAGCATTTTCATAGAGCAGTTTCATAGAGCATTTACATAGAGCATTTACATAGAGCATTTTCCTTAAGCAAAGGTAGGCTTTTCATTTACATAGAGCATTTTCCTTAAGCAAAGGTAGGCTTTTCATTTACATAGAGCATTTTCTTTAAGCAAAGGTAGGCTTTTCATTTTCATAGAGCACATTCCTTAAGCAAAGGTAGGCTTTTCATTTACATAGAGCATTTTCCTTAAGCAAAGGTAGGCTTTTCATTTGAAAAAATTGCATAATTAATAAGATCAAGTTAAACTTCGTTTTTTACTTTGTATCTTACAGAAGTGACCAGCATCCAGTTAAACAGCCTAGTGTATATTTTATAGCCATTTGTTAACCTTGAAAAACTGTCTCTCAATAAAAAGTATGTTCTGGTATCTCTTCAGAGGCTGGTAGCTGTTTAACTGCAAAGTTCAGCATTTTAACTGCGATTAAGTTTTTTGATTTCAATCTTGAAACATCCTGGCAATCGGATCGTTTAAAACTTTAAAAAAAATTGCAAATTATAGAAAAATACTCATACTTTCTGATAAAATTTACTGAAAATTGGTGAAAGTTTATTTTATATGGTAAGAAGAGATACATAGATTGCACCTTACAGTCAAACCAGTTATCTAGTACAGTGTGGTATTATCACTCAGTTGCTTCTCAGTAGTATGGTGTATAGTGAGAGAGCGAGTGAGGAAAAATCAAAATCTGTCAGTTTTGAATTATTATGACAAGTGTGTGCAGGTCAGGATGTGATATACTATGCATATGACATTTTCTTTCCCAACAACCTCTGATAAGAGTTAAGCGTTATTTGCCAACATTTCATAAATAGTTTATGCGCGTAGTTGTTGAGGGTAAAGGATTCCTTCGGTGCTGTTAAAGTGTCATTGACATTGGTAGTGGTTTGGATATTGTAGATGTAGTATTATAAAATGTCACCATGCAGATATTTGACAAATATAAAATATGTATAATACAATATAATATATAACACTGTATAATATATATAATGTTATATATAATATATGACTTATGGTTATAAATATATAATATACATTATATATAATATATGTTATATCTTGTATACATAATAATATAATATATATTAAATAATATTACAATATAATATATTATAACATATATTATATTATATATATGTCCTATATTACATATATAATATAATAATTATTTTATGTTAAAATAATATAATACAATGTGATATAATACATCATATAAAATTTGATGTCATCACCCGGATGTTTGACATTCCGTAAGTTTTAAATTTTAAATCGTTATCCAGTGCTTTGAACTTTAGTAATATTATTGTGCCTTGTTTAAAGTAACTCACTCATTCTGCTCCTTCGCCCTGACACTGTTTAATGTTCAGATATCTATTATAATGACACTCTCATTATCCATGGAGTGATGACGCATGTGATAAGCCTGCTATTCCATAATAACATATAATTTTTTGTGTGACTCCTTGAACCATTAGCTGAAGATTATTGTCTAGTTTTATTTGTTACATAGAATAGCTTTGTTTGAGTGCATCTATAGTTTCTCACAAAGAAGAATAGCGGAACGTGTTTGTAAACATTGGTTTGAAAGGCCTGATACAAATGGAAATGTTTCACTTGGTCGTGCTTTTCATCCAAAAGAAACAATGTGAATTATGATGGTGTGAAGGAGATGCGAGGAGTCCAATCTGAACTCGTGGAAACAAACCTTGGCAGTTTAAGTAACCTACTGTATTTATGTCATGATCATATTAAGGTAAAGAAAAGCCATATTAAAGAAATAAGTAATTCAAATATTAATAAAATGCAACTTTATACAGTATAATTGGGCTGTATACTGATTGGCTATACACTAGCGATAAACGATAAACCGTTTCAAAAGGTTTAGGAAATTTATCATTTATGCTCTAATATCTTTTCAGCTCTATGAAAAGTTTCCCTGACCAGAAAAAGCCGAAGATGAGAAAATGCAACTTAAAAGGGCGAACGGATGGAGTGCACCTCCTTTTCATTTTATTTCCAAAAATTTTTTTAGAAATAAAAAACAATCTGTCGTTTGATTCAGTAAAACGTACAGCAGGTATTCGATGGCGAACAATCAAAATTTGCTACCAGTACAGCGCTGCTAGCTGATATAATCAGTTATTTAAAGTGTTTCACTTTAGTGCAAGTAGGAAAAATTTTGTCAACTTAGAAAATTGAGCAACAAGAGAAAGGCTATACATAGCTGATCTCGTTGGGTCAGTTTTTGTTAAATCAACCAAAACTTTACATTTTAGCAGTTCAATAAAGTAATTTTAGAGGAATCCATAGGTATGTTACAGAATTCTACCCACACTAGCCACATAAGATTAAAACTTAAAGAGACACCACTGTTAGTGAGATTAAATCAAATTTCTCACCATCTAATCGAAATAGATTCAGTTCTTTCTGGACAGATCATACATCATACAGACAAAGATCAGAGTTAAAATTAATTTAAACCAGTTGATACGCCCTCACAGTCACCTCATGAGATAAAAAGGTTATCTATTCATGGTAAAATGATCATACAGTGAAGCAATTGTTTTTACAAGAATGTGTTGTGTTTAGTTTAATTTGAACACAGATGAACAAGCAATAACATATACTTTAGGCGACTTCCTATAGAACTTGCCTAAAGTATTTGGCATTGAAGTAAAGGTTCATCCTTGAGCATGTCATTGAAGCAAAAGCAAAGGTACATGTACACGCATGTAAAAACGCTAAATACTAAAAACACATCTCAAAATGTTAAAGAAGAACAACTCACAGATTGACTATAGTCTGATATCCAAGTGAGAAAACTATCTGGGGCTTTCTTGAGCGAGGTTTACAAACTTTAGACAGATGTAGCAGCAGGGCAACGGTGGCTGGATGCCTTTCTTTACACCACTGGTCCTTGAATGACTCGAACCACCAACCTATCTATTATAAGACTGTACCTTAACCAATGAACTACAGCTGTTCCTTGGAAAAACTAGACAAATGACAGAAGTTTCCGTGGTCACGTTGGCTTAGATGTATGAGAAAGAAGAATTGATACGTAAATCTAAGAATGGATGGTAAAGAGGTAAAGGACATGATAGAGATACTGAGTTATTGATGGATGGTACAGAGGTGAAGGATATGATAGAGATACTGAGTTATTGATGGATGGTACAGAGGTAAAGGATATGATAGAGATACTGAGTTATTGATGGATGGTACAGAGGTGAAGGACATGATAGAGATACTGAGTTATTGATGGATGGTACAGAGGTAAAGGACATGATAGAGATACTGAGTTATTGATGGATGGTACAGAGGTAAAGGACATGATAGAGATACTGAGTTATTGATGGATGGTACAGAGGTAAAGGACATGATAGAGATACTGAGTTATTGATGGATGGTACAGAGGTAAAGGACATGATAGAGATACTGAGTTATTGATAGATGGTACAGAGGTAAAGGATATGATAGAGATACTGAGTTATTGATGGATGGTACAGTGGTAAAGGATATGATAGAGATACTGAGTTATTGATGGATGATACAGAGGTAAAGGACATGATAGAGATACTGAGTTATTGATGGATGGTACAGAGGTAAAGGATATGATAGAGATACTGAGTTATTGATGGATGATACAGAGGTAAAGGACATGATAGAGATACTGAGTTATTGATGGATGATACAGAGGTGAAGGATATGATAGAGATACTGAGTTATTGATGGATGGTACAGAGGTGAAGGATATGATAGAGATACTGAGTTATTGATGGATGGTACAGAGGTAAAGGATATGATAGAGATACTGAGTTATTGATGGATGATACAGAGGTAAAGGATATGATAGAGATACTGAATTATTGATGGATGGTACAGAGGTAAAGGACATGATAGAGATACTGAGTTATTGATGGATGGTACAGAGGTAAAGGATATGATAGAGATACTGAGTTATTGATGGATGATACAGAGGTAAAGGATATGATAGAGATACTGAATTATTGATGGATGGTACAGAGGTAAAGGACATGATAGAGATACTGAGTTATTGATGGATGGTACAGAGGTGAAGGATATAATAAAGATACTGAGTTATTGATGGATGGTACAGAGGTAAAGGACATGATAGAGATACTGAGTTATTGATGGATGGTACAGAGGTGAAGGACATGATAGAGATACTGAGTTATTGATGGATGGTACAGAGGTAAAGGACATGATAGAGATACTGAGTTATTGATGGATGGTACAGAGGTGAAGGATATGATAGAGATACTGAGTTATTGATGGATGGTACAGAGGTAAAGGACATGATAGAGATACTGAGTTATTGATGGATGATACAGAGGTAAAGGACATGATAGAGATACTGAGTTATTGATGGATGGTACAGAGGTGAAGGATATGATAGAGATACTAAATTATTGATGGATGGTACAGAGGTAAAGGACATGATAGAGATACTGAGTTATTGATGGATGGTACAGAGGTAAAGGATATGATAGAGATACTGAGTTATTGATGGATGATACAGAGGTAAAGGACATGATAGAGATACTGAGTTATTGATGGATGATACAGAGGTGAAGGATATGATAGAGATACTGAGTTATTGATGGATGGTACAGAGGTGAAGGATATGATAGAGATACTGAGTTATTGATGGATGGTACAGAGGTGAAGGATATGATAGAGATACTGAGTTATTGATGGATGGTACAGAGGTAAAGGATATGATAGAGATACTGAGTTATTGATGGATGATACAGAGGTAAAGGATATGATAGAGATACTGAATTATTGATGGATGGTACAGAGGTAAAGGACATGATAGAGATACTGAGTTATTGATGGATGGTACAGAGGTAAAGGACATGATAGAGATACTGAGTTATTGATGGATGGTACAGAGGTAAAGGACATGATAGAGATACTGAGTTATTGATAGATGGTACAGAGGTAAAGGATATGATAGAGATACTGAGTTATTGATGGATGGTACAGTGGTAAAGGATATGATAGAGATACTGAGTTATTGATGGATGGTACAGAGGTAAAGGACATGATAGAGATACTGAGTTATTGATGGATGGTACAGAGG
This sequence comes from Watersipora subatra, assembly GCF_963576615.1. NCBI lineage: Eukaryota > Metazoa > Bryozoa > Gymnolaemata > Cheilostomatida > Watersiporidae > Watersipora > Watersipora subatra. The sequence continues at coordinate 38,097,439 of NC_088718.1, read as the reverse complement.
TAAAGGATATGATAGAGATACTGAGTTATTGATGGATGATACAGAGGTAAAGGACATGATAGAGATACTGAGTTATTGATGGATGATACAGAGGTGAAGGATATGATAGAGATACTGAGTTATTGATGGATGGTACAGAGGTGAAGGATATGATAGAGATACTGAGTTATTGATGGATGGTACAGAGGTAAAGGATATGATAGAGATACTGAGTTATTGATGGATGATACAGAGGTAAAGGATATGATAGAGATACTGAATTATTGATGGATGGTACAGAGGTAAAGGACATGATAGAGATACTGAGTTATTGATGGATGGTACAGAGGTAAAGGATATGATAGAGATACTGAGTTATTGATGGATGATACAGAGGTAAAGGATATGATAGAGATACTGAATTATTGATGGATGGTACAGAGGTAAAGGACATGATAGAGATACTGAGTTATTGATGGATGGTACAGAGGTGAAGGATATAATAAAGATACTGAGTTATTGATGGATGGTACAGAGGTAAAGGACATGATAGAGATACTGAGTTATTGATGGATGGTACAGAGGTGAAGGACATGATAGAGATACTGAGTTATTGATGGATGGTACAGAGGTAAAGGACATGATAGAGATACTGAGTTATTGATGGATGGTACAGAGGTGAAGGATATGATAGAGATACTGAGTTATTGATGGATGGTACAGAGGTAAAGGACATGATAGAGATACTGAGTTATTGATGGATGATACAGAGGTAAAGGACATGATAGAGATACTGAGTTATTGATGGATGGTACAGAGGTGAAGGATATGATAGAGATACTAAATTATTGATGGATGGTACAGAGGTAAAGGACATGATAGAGATACTGAGTTATTGATGGATGGTACAGAGGTAAAGGATATGATAGAGATACTAAATTATTGATGGATGGTACAGAGGTAAAGGACATGATAGAGATACTAAATTATTGATGGATGGTACAGAGGTAAAGGATATGATAGAGATACTAAATTATTGATGGATGGTACAGAGGTGAAGGATATGATAGAGATACTAAATTATTGATGGATGGTACAGAGGTAAAGGACATGATAGAGATACTGAGTTATTGATGGATGGTACAGAGGTGAAGGATATGATAGAGATACTGAGTTATTGATAGATGGTACAGAGGTAAAGGATATAATAGAGATACTGAGTTATTGATGGATGGTACAGAGGTAAACGATATGATAGAGATACTGAGTTATTGATGGATGGTACAGAGGTGAAGGATATGATAGAGATACTAAATTATTGATGGATGGTACAGAGGTAAAGGACATGATAGAGATACTGAGTTATTGATGGATGGTACAGAGGTGAAGGATATGATAGAGATACTGAGTTATTGATAGATGGTACAGAGGTAAAGGACATGATAGAGATACTGAGTTATTGATGGATGGTACAGAGGTGAAGGATATGATAGAGATACTGAGTTATTGATGGATGGTACAGAGGTAAAGGATATGATAGAGATACTGAGTTATTGATGGATGGTACAGAGGTGAAGGACATGATAGAGATACTGAGTTATTGATGGATGGTACAGAGGTAAAGGATATAATAGAGATACTGAGTTATTGATGGATGGTACAGAGGTAAAGGATATGATAGAGATACTGAGTTATTGATGGATGGTACAGAGGTAAAGGATATGATAGAGATACTAAATTATTGATGGATGGTACAGAGGTAAAGGACATGATAGAGATACTAAATTATTGATGGATGGTACAGAGGTAAAGGATATGATAGAGATACTAAATTATTGATGGATGGTACAGAGGTGAAGGATATAATAAAGATACTGAGTTATTGATGAATGGTAAAGAGGTAAAGGACATGATAGAGATACTGAGTTATTGATGGATGGTACAGAGGTGAAGGATATGATAGAGATACTGAGTTATTGATAGATGGTACAGAGGTAAAGGATATAATAGAGATACTGAGTTATTGATGGATGGTACAGAGGTAAAGGACATGATAGAGATACTAAATTATTGATGGATGGTACAGAGGTAAAGGATATGATAGAGATACTAAATTATTGATGGATGGTACAGAGGTGAAGGATATAATAAAGATACTGAGTTATTGATGAATGGTAAAGAGGTAAAGGACATGATAGAGATACTGAGTTATTGATGGATGGTACAGAGGTGAAGGATATGATAGAGATACTGAGTTATTGATAGATGGTACAGAGGTAAAGGATATAATAGAGATACTGAGTTATTGATGGATGGTACAGAGGTAAAGGATATGATAGAGATACTGAGTTATTGATGGATGGTACAGAGGTAAAGGATATGATAGAGATACTGAGTTATTGATAGATGGTACAGAGGTGAAGGATATGATAGAGATACTGAGTTATTGATGAATGGTAAAGAGGTAAAGGATATGATAGAGATACTAAATTATTGATGGATGGTACAGAGGTAAAGGACATGATAGAGATACTGAGTTATTGATGGATGGTACAGAGGTAAAGGATATGATAGAGATACTAAATTATTGATGGATGGTACAGAGGTAAAGGACATGATAGAGATACTGAGTTATTGATGGATGGTACAGAGGTAAAGGATATGATAGAGATACTAAATTATTGATGGATGGTACAGAGGTAAAGGACATGATAGAGATACTGAGTTATTGATGGATGGTACAGAGGTGAAGGACATGATAGAGATACTGAGTTATTGATGGATGGTACAGAGGTAAAGGATATGATAGAGATACTAAATTATTGATGGATGGTACAGAGGTAAAGGACATGATAGAGATACTGAGTTATTGATGGATGGTACAGAGGTAAAGGATATGATAGAGATACTGAGTTATTGATGGATGGTACAGAGGTAAAGGATATAATAAAGATACTGAGTTATTGATGAATGGTAAAGAGGTAAAGGCTACGATAGAGATACTAAATTATTGATGGATGGTACAGAGGTAAAGGACATGATAGAGATACTGAGTTATTGATGGATGGTACAGAGGTGAAGGATATGATAGAGATACTGAGTTATTGATGAATGGTAAAGAGGTAAAGGCTACGATAGAGATACTAAATTATTGATGGATGGTACAGAGGTAAAGGATATGATAGAGATACTAAATTATTGATGGATGGTACAGAGGTGAAGGATATAATAAAGATACTGAGTTATTGATGAATGGTAAAGAGGTAAAGGACATGATAGAGATACTGAGTTATTGATGGATGGTACAGAGGTGAAGGATATGATAGAGATACTGAGTTATTGATGGATGGTACAGAGGTAAAGGATATAATAAAGATACTGAGTTATTGATGGATGGTACAGAGGTGAAGGATATGATAGAGATACTGAGTTATTGATGGATGGTACAGAGGTGAAGGATATGATAGAGATACTAAATTATTGATGGATGGTACAGAGGTAAAGGACATGATAGAGATACTGAGTTATTGATGGATGGTACAGAGGTGAAGGATATGATAGAGATACTAAATTATTGATGGATGGTACAGAGGTAAAGGACATGATAGAGATACTGAGTTATTGATGGATGGTACAGAGGTAAAGGACATGATAGAGATACTGAGTTATTGATGGATGGTACAGAGGTAAAGGACATGATAGAGATACTGAGTTATTGATGGATGGTACAGAGGTGAAGGATATGATAGAGATACTAAATTATTGATGGATGGTACAGAGGTAAAGGACATGATAGAGATACTGAGTTATTGATGGATGGTACAGAGGTAAAGGATATGATAGAGATACTAAATTATTGATGGATGGTACAGAGGTAAAGGACATGATAGAGATACTGAGTTATTGATGGATGGTACAGAGGTAAAGGATATGATAGAGATACTAAATTATTGATGGATGGTACAGAGGTAAAGGACATGATAGAGATACTGAGTTATTGATGGATGGTACAGAGGTGAAGGACATGATAGAGATACTGAGTTATTGATGGATGGTACAGAGGTAAAGGATATGATAGAGATACTAAATTATTGATGGATGGTACAGAGGTAAAGGACATGATAGAGATACTGAGTTATTGATGGATGGTACAGAGGTAAAGGATATGATAGAGATACTAAATTATTGATGGATGGTACAGAGGTAAAGGACATGATAGAGATACTGAGTTATTGATGGATGGTACAGAGGTGAAGGATATGATAGAGATACTGAGTTATTGATGGATGGTACAGAGGTGAAGGATATGATAGAGATACTAAATTATTGATGGATGGTACAGAGGTAAAGGACATGATAGAGATACTGAGTTATTGATGGATGGTACAGAGGTAAAGGATATGATAGAGATACTAAATTATTGATGGATGGTACAGAGGTGAAGGATATGATAGAGATACTGAGTTATTGATGGATGGTACAGAGGTGAAGGATATGATAGAGATACTAAATTATTGATGGATGGTACAGAGGTAAAGGACATGATAGAGATACTGAGTTATTGATGGATGGTACAGAGGTAAAGGATATGATAGAGATACTAAATTATTGATGGATGGTACAGAGGTAAAGGATATGATAGAGATACTGAGTTATTGATAGATGGTACAGAGGTAAAGGATATGATAGAGATACTGAGTTATTGATGGATGGTACAGAGGTAAAGGACATGATAGAGATACTGAGTTATTGATGGATGGTACAGAGGTAAAGGACATGATAGAGATACTAAATTATTGATGGATGGTACAGAGGTAAAGGATATGATAGAGATACTGAGTTATTGATAGATGGTACAGAGGTAAAGGATATGATAGAGATACTGAGTTATTGATGGATGGTACAGAGGTAAAGGATATAATAAAGATACTGAGTTATTGATGGATGGTACAGAGGTAAAGGACATGATAGAGATACTAAATTATTGATGGATGGTACAGAGGTAAAGGATATGATAGAGATACTGAGTTATTGATAGATGGTACAGAGGTAAAGGATATGATAGAGATACTGAGTTATTGATGGATGGTACAGAGGTGAAGGACATGATAGAGATACTGAGTTATTGATAGATGGTACAGAGGTAAAGGATATGATAGAGATACTGAGTTATTGATGGATGGTACAGAGGTAAAGGATATGATAGAGATACTGAGTTATTGATAGATGGTACAGAGGTAAAGGATATGATAGAGATACTGAGTTATTGATGGATGATACAGAGGTAAAGGACATGATAGAGATACTGAGTTATTGATGGATGGTACAGAGGTAAAGGACATGATAGAGATACTAAATTATTGATAGATGATACAGAGGTAAAGGATATGATAGAGATACTGAGTTATTGATGGATGGTACAGAGGTAAAGGATATGATAAAGATACTGAGTTATTGATGGATGGTACAGAGGTGAAGGACATGATAGAGATACTGAGTTATTGATGGATGGTACAGAGGTAAAGGATATGATAGAGATACTGAGTTATTGATGGATGGTACAGAGGTAAAGGACATGATAGAGATACTGAGTTATTGATGGATGGTACAGAGGTGAAGGACATGATAGAGATACTAAATTATTGATAGATGATACAGAGGTAAAGGATATGATAGAGATACTGAGTTATTGATGGATGGTACAGAGGTGAAGGACATGATAGAGATACTGAGTTATTGATGGATGGTACAGAGGTAAAGGATATGATAGAGATACTGAGTTATTGATGGATGGTACAGAGGTGAAGGACATGATAGAGATACTAAATTATTGATAGATGATACAGAGGTAAAGGATATGATAGAGATACTGAGTTATTGATGGATGGTACAGAGGTGAAGGACATGATAGAGATACTAAATTATTGATAGATGATACAGAGGTAAAGGATATGATAGAGATACTGAGTTATTGATGGATGGTACAGAGGTGAAGGACATGATAGAGATACTGAGTTATTGATGGATGGTACAGAGGTGAAGGACATGATAGAGATACTGAGTTATTGATGGATGGTACAGAGGTAAAGGACATGATAGAGATACTGAGTTATTGATGGATGGTACAGAGGTAAAGGACATGATAGAGATACTGAGTTATTGATGGATGGTACAGAGGTAAAGGATATGATAGAGATACTGAGTTATTGATGGATGGTACAGAGGTAAAGGACATGATAGAGATACTGAGTTATTGATGGATGGTACAGAGGTAAAGGACATGATAGAGATACTGAGTTATTGATGGATGGTACAGAGGTAAAGGATATGATAGAGATACTGAGTTATTGATGGATGGTACAGAGGTAAAGGACATGATAGAGATACTGAGTTATTGATGGATGGTACAGAGGTAAAGGATATGATAGAGATACTGAGTTATTGATGGATGGTACAGAGGTAAAGGATATGATAGAGATACTGAGTTATTGATGGATGGTACAGAGGTAAAGGATATGATAGAGATACTGAGTTATTGATGGATGGTACAGAGGTAAAGGACATGATAGAGATACTGAGTTATTGATGGATGGTACAGAGGTAAAGGATATGATAGAGATACTGAGTTATTGATGGATGGTACAGAGGTAAAGGATATGATAGAGAAACTGAGTTATTGATGGATGGTACAGAGGTAAAGGATATGATAGAGAAACTGAGTTATTGATGGATGGTACAGAGGTAAAGGATATGATAGAGATACTGAGTTATTGATGGATGGTACAGAGGTGAAGGACATGATAGAGATACTGAGTTATTGATGGATGGTACAGAGGTGAAGGATATAATAAAGATACTGAGTTATTGATGGATGGTACAGAGGTAAAGGACATGATAGAGATACTGAGTTATTGATGGATGGTACAGAGGTAAAGGATATGATAGAGATACTGAGTTATTGATGGATGGTACAGAGGTGAAGGACATGATAGAGATACTGAGTTATTGATGGATGGTACAGAGGTAAAGGCTACGATAGAGATACTGAATTATGGCCAGTTATTTATGGATCGTACAGAGGTCAAGGACATGATAAATATCTTGAGTTATTTTGATAAAACACTGGTGCAGGCGCATGGACCTATGTACACATTTAACACCTATTGATACATTAGTTTTATATCATTCATATGGCTTGCTTAAAATTTAATAGTGGCTGGTACCATAAAATGATTTCCTAATTATTGCCTTAATCAGAGATTCCCTAGTTCATTCCAAACTTAGTATCAGATTATGTAAGAACATAAATGAGTTATAGTCTGAGGTACATGTTAAGTTTTTTTCAAACTATGTTGGGGTTAGCAAAATGGTAATCAAGTTTGCTACATGTTTCCATAGAGACAACAAAACAATGTACAGTAATAATTGTTTTTGTTTCCATAAAGATACAACAATGTCCAAAGTTAATCAGCTCTGTTTTCATAGAGGCATGAAAACAATGTCAAAAGTTCATTAATATCGCTTCCATAACGCTACCACACCAATGTCCAAAGCTAATCATCTATGGGCTCATAGAGGTATAAAAACAATGTCGAAAGATAATTATTCTCTCCTAGAGAGGCGCCACAACAATGTCCAGAGCTATTCCTTCATGTGTCCATAGAGTTATGAGATAAAGTCGCAAGATAATTATCCTTGCTTCTAGAGAGGTACCACATCATTGTCCATAGTTGATCCCTCATGTTTCCATAGAGGTAAACCAATGTCAAAATATCCTAAATCTTGCTTCCATAGAGGTACCAGCTGAATGTACATATTTAATCATTCAGGTTTCCATAGATGTTTAAAAACAATGTCGAATGATGACTATTCCTGCCTTCATAGGGGGAAGCTTCTTCCTCTCATTGTTTTTGCTTCTACCACAATGTCCAAACAATCATTTTTATTTCCATATATGGTCTGTGGAAATGTTAAAAATAGTACTTCCTATAGTGTTAAATGTGGAACTGCGTGGTGGATAAATATTAACAAGGGTAGTTTTTTTACCAAAAAAGCTATTATAAACTGAAAAATGGAAGTATAATCAAGCTCGGTAACAAGCCTATAAGGACTTCACATAGGAACATTCATGTTGATGAGGTTTGGGCATTAATTTTACATTCTACAATACTGCAGCTATTAACTACAAAAAATTGTGAATAGTTGGCCACATTCCAAAATGCATCTTTAGACACCAAAAGCTCATTTATTCTGCCCACCACGAAGGACCGGCGTGCCAAAACCCGATGGTCAAGAATGCAGTTCACATATCTACTCTGGCTCATCACAGATTTTATTTGACTGGCTACAACAGTTGCTCTCTAGTCAGTGCTCAGCGCTTTGATTTCCCAATACTCACACTGGCTAGCAACCACAAACCTTTAGGAATGCTTTCCCATAGAGCTGGCATAGACATATGACACTGAGGGCAGGTGTCATGAGATAGTCTTGGGAAACATGACCAGTTGTACCGAGCAGAAAAATGATAAAATTATGTAAATAGCCTCAGGCAGTTCACTCAATAGCTCCCTACCTAGAGAGCGTGTTTAGAAATTTACTACTGATGTGTTTATAAAACCAATTTATACTCAATCATAAGTGGCAACTTGTTATCATAAAAACGCCCGAGAGGTAATTACACTGTTAGCAAATAGATAGCGAGATGACTCGGTGAAGAAACAAAAGACAACCCTATCGGTCACAAGCAGAGTACAAGCTCCTTCTGTCTCAGTGTTGTTGCTTATCAAATCTTTTACTCATTTTAATCTTTACTATTATTCTAGTGGTGTCCTGCCATCTGAAAGCATGCTAAGAGCTTTAGAAACAAAGATTGCCCCTAGCAAAAAGGTTGCCCCTTCTGGGGATTGAACCCAGGTATTCTGGTTCCCAGGCAAGCGTACTACCACTGCACCACTCAACCATTTTCACCTGACTTTGAATAATTTTGAACACGCTTACTACACATGACGATCGATAATGGTGCACAGGACTGCCAGAGTACAAGTGACCATAACGTGATGAGTATCCTACCTGTGACCAGCTTATATAAAACTACCCACAGCCTTTTGGTGATTAGGGGTGAAGGCAAAGACTACTGTTTCATTCCATCAGGGGAATGCATAATTCTTTTCAACGGCCACTCTTAAAAACATTTCCGGGCTGTAAAAAGCTCATGTAAAGCTTAAAACTCTAAATACTCTCAAGAGGCTCGTTCCACAGACTAAGTAATTACCGGTAGGATATGAGATGGTAGGTTAATGCTACAGCTTTCCACCTGAGATTCTTTTGTAATCATTTAGTTCAACACAATTCCAATAAACCACATCACACTGGTATGAATGGCAGCATCAGCATAAGCCTTGCATACAATTGTGATATTGCTTTTAAAAATCTTGCTGCCAGAGATTGGGTAGCCACTTTTGCTCCAACGCAACAGTAATTTCACTTATCCTGGTTTAACAAAACATCCTTTTGTTCAAACCTTGCAATATCTATTTATTGACTGACCTTTTGTAAGGTTGGTCTTCGTAGAATAAACTCTACAAAGATAAAATAAAATAAACGAAATAAAAATACATTACACTCTGCAAAGAAAGGGTCCATTGAAGGTTAAATAATTATGGTTTTCTGAGAGGTCATTAACTGTTTAGTGGCGCAAAAGTTAAATCTAAAGATCATGGAAACAAATTTCAAAGCTTTTTCTCTCTAAGGCTACGTGCCAAGGTCACCTATAGTTGTTTATACACCGATTGGTTTCCAAGAAGACGACGGCTGAAAATAGCTATTTCATAAATTTAGCTAAGAATTATGTTAATACTAGCTGCACGACCCCACGTTGCGCGGTCATTAAAAATCAGCTTATAAACAATGAGAGGTAATGAAGTTGCCTGCCACTTGCTATTAGCCTGGCACATTGCCAATGGATAATTTGAATAAGTTTACTAATAAGAGCTACCGCTTCTCATGACATTACACCATCACGTTGCATAGTGACGAAAGTGGTAGCTTATTTTCTCCCATATATCGACATATATTGCCTAGCAAATTCTATGAAGTTTGTGTGGTTTAGTTAGTAAGGTGTTGGCCTGGTAAATGGGAGGTACCGAGATCAATTCTTCCTAGTGATAGATTCTTTTTTCCAAGATTTTAATAGCTATAGATGAACATATACAATGACCGATGACCAACACTGAGAATTAAATGTATACATAAAAAACAAATGAAGTTTGTAGAAATAATTTAACACTAAACAATTTAGTTATGCTAAAAAGTATTCGAAAGTACAAAGATTGGTAAGAAAACTTGCAATTAACAACAACACAAGTTAGATAATATGTCGTGGACAGAAATAAAAATAATTTATTTATTCACAAATATGTTTATAGCCTCAATAAGGCTCAATGCAGTTCCTTAGATGACAAGACCTGAAGTAGGCGAATAGAGATCAAAAGTAAACTATATTGTCAATTTATATAAATCTCAATGTTTGAATTTTTTTTAAACCTCCAGTTATTCCTATTAAAATCTAGCAATATAAAATCTGCACAGCACTGGATTTGAGCTCAAGACGTTCAGATCTAGAGGCGGTAAATTTAATCATTAAACTTCATGGAACAAAAGGGCTTCGTAGGGAAAATAGTCATTACATTGGTTAAGATACTCACACTTGGGGTTAATAACTAGCACTGTTGATTGTTACGCGTAACGATTGTTAAGCTGGCCCAAAACGCGGGTATTGTTTTAGTAAAGCTTTCTAGTTAAGTTACTCAAATTCATTAGGTAATTATTCTATTACCCGAGCAAGACCAGGCATTCGGATAGTAAATTAAATGGCTTTGGGACTACGCGCATTTCTTGTTGTCAGCTGTTCAGACAAGAAAATTTAAGAGAGAAATTGTTTTGTTCTAAAATGCTATGATATATTCGATACTAAAAATATGCTATTACTTAAATAAACAAATTTTTCCATCAAGGAAAAGCTATCTGGCAATCTTTAAAACTGCTTACACGTTAAGCTGTTCATTAGACATTTTTTAAAACATCACGTATAGATAAGCTTCTAGCACACCATAATTGTAAAAAAGTGATTATCGATTTTGAGTAGACTATTTAGATACTCTGTGAATATTTATCATTGCTGTTCATCAAATGATTTATGTTTCTATTAGTAGGCTGAGAATTAAGATATGGTGACACTCATATCTTACCTGTTTAAGGTTGTCATTTTACCATGCACCTGACTTCACGTATATCGCGGCTTATCAAAGTACTCAAAAATTTGCTGAAATCTCAGAAACTCTTCAGATCCTACCAGTTCTCAGTCATGTCCTGACAAACTGTGTGACACTTAAATATGACTTACGTGTAAGTCAGTCGCAGATTCTGCTAATTACTCATTTTATTATCCTAGCAAAGGGGGAACTTAGGAATGAACAAAGGCCCTCTTGTTCAATAAATTTGTAAGGAGATCTTTTATTCACATGTGAACAGGTGTTTTTACTTTCCTATTGAGAAAGCTGCTGCTGGAGGGTTGCATCAAATCTAAGGACTTCTTCAAATGAATTTAAATACTCTTTGCAGCCAAAAATGTTCGAAAAGATAACAAAATGAACATGGCAAGCGGAGTTTGGACTGACGTTTCGAAACACACACAAAACTAAAATGTTTAATTTTTAACAAGCCAACCCTCCAAGAGTTCTTTCGACAAAAGAAAACAGTAACTCTTGAAAACTTGGACTTTCGCAATTGATAATATACATTTGTTAAAATAAAACTTCATATGATATATATATATATTTGTTAAAATATATATCATAAGAATTTTCATCATTCATATCAGCTGAAGATGAGGAAAAGCTGAATGTAACTTTAATATAAAAATAAAATCTCAAATAGATTACTACGAAACTGTTAAGCATAAATTTTAAATAACTTCAAAAAAGAGTTAACCTATTTGCAATGAAATTCAATCGATGGACCAATGGCTGACCAATGGCTGACCAATGGCTGACCAATGGACTGACCAATGGCTGACCAATGGCTGACTAATGGACTGACCAATGGCTGACCAATGGCTGACCAATGGGCTGACCAATGGCTGACCAATGGCTGACCAATGGCTGACCAATGACTGACCAATGGCTGACCAATGGCTGACCAATGGCTGACCAATGGCTGACCAATGGCTGACCAATGGACTGACCAATGGACTGACCAATGGACTGACCAATGGCTGACCAATGGCTGACCAATGGACTGACCAATGGCTGACCAATGGACTGACCAATGGACTGACCAATGGCTGACCAATGGACTGACCAATGGCTGACCAATGGACTGACCAATGGCTGACCAATGGCTGACCAATGGACTGACCAATGGACTGACCAATGGCTGACCAATGGAATGGGTCAGCCACTACTTGGATAATGCTTGCCAGTTTAGTCAGGTTATGAACTTAGGGGTTTGACTCTGACTTCGTGGTAGTAATTTTCACATCAAAATCATGACTTCGACGAAAAACGGAAAAATGGAAATACAATCATTAAGCTACTGTACATGAGCAAAATTAGATCCACACTCAAAAAAAATCTACATTGTGAAACAGTGAAATTGTGATATTTAAGTTGGTCCTCAAAAAAGTGATATCTTTTAGTTGGCTTTACAGCATCCCATTCTATGCAATGGATTTGATTTGGCCAGAGCCAGAGTGATGACTTCAATGACCTTGCCAGTGCTTTCCTAACTTCGGCAGCATGGATTGTGTAGTTCTCAAAGAAGTGTATCCATTTCGCTTTTTTATTCTACGTTTTAACTTTTTACAAAAAATTAAACATACAATATTTATTCACTACTGTCATTGCACTACAATGGTACCACCTTTTTTGGCACAAATAGGTAGAAATTTCAGTGCTGACTTTTTCGATATAAACTATTTTTTTCTACTCACTAGAATCAATCTTTAATCTCTATCAATTTTCCTGTCGCTATGTCCATACATTGCTATATTTTTGTGGATCTGCTACAATGACCAATCTTGGCTCAAGAACATTGGCTCTGGCACACCAAGTTATTAATAGATAGTCCTTTTGTTATGGTTTCTTGTCTGCACTAGAGGCAGTACAAACCACAAGACAAAACCTTATCGGGTTTGTTTTGAGATGGCATGCCAGGGATTTTGCTTATTAAGGGTTGAAACAGACTGGAGGCTAAATGAGAGGTATAGACAGATGTTACCAACTACTGCCATCTTTGCAATCGATGTATTATTTCCCAACTGAGATGTAAGAAATCAATTTTTGTCCTGTAAGTTGTAGTATAAGTTGTATATTTTTAGCAGTCGTTTTCAATAACTTTACTAACAACACATTTTTTTATCAAGAATGGTATTATATTATTTTCAAGTGACTAAGGTTTGATTATGATTTTTATTGTAAGGTACACTACTTTCCTCGAGTGCATCTAAGGTTTCACTCTAAAAAACCGTAATCTCCGACAATCAGACGGCCAACGATGAGAAAGTGGCAGCCAAAATTATCAGGAGGCTCTCCAATTATTCGGAGCACATGCAAACAAATGGCTAAAACTGTTTTAAAAAAAGTTCATGAGAACACTTGAAAGTTCATATTTCAAATAAATATCAAACATTGTAGCATTTAAAATTTATTTTGAAATAAGCAAATAGTATATTTATAATGATGCGCGCGTAGTGAACCTTGTCGCCAGCAGGAAGGCAGCAAGGTTCCTTGTTGGTCGAGCAGTGTGAAGAAGTTTGATGGAGTTCGATCGAGTTTAATCGGTTTGAACGCAAAAGAATTTGCGTTTACATCACAACACCAGCGACTATATGTTACTTAGCGCTGTAGCCGACACAGCAATTACTCTATCAATAACCCGTGAATGAATAAAATAAAGCATTTTGGCTACACTGGACATATTTGTTATAATGCAGACATTCAACTATCGTAGCATAAAAACAATAAAATATTTAAGATATTATGCTCAGTGTTTTAATGGTGCTTTGTCATCGTGTATTTATCCACTGGCAATAGACCCTTGGTTATCTTATACCACCCTGTAGCCTACCTAAATCAAAGCAAAAACCATCATATTTTTCCTAAAATTGAAATTTTAATGCTTCAAGTCTAGCCTATCATGCACCTCGCGCATGTGTAGGTAATCCAAGCTACTTGTAAAGATGAATTTGCGCAGAATTTAAGAAGATTTTATCAGAAAGTATCAGTATTTTTCTATCATTTGCGATTGTTTTTGATATTTGAGATGATCTGACAGTCAGGATGTTTCTAGATTAAAATTGAGAAAACTGGATCTGGTTAAAATTTTCAGATTCAAGCGAAAGTGCGATTATGACGTCTATAGTTGCAAAGAGACCGACAGAATAAAAAAGCGCAATGCTGAAACTTGAACCTAATAGCCGATATCAACTATAGCAGCAATCACAACTAGTGTCATCATTTGGGCACGTATCTTTTCTCTGAGCGTTTTAATAGTGATCAAGTTTTTGTTGATTTTAATTTTGAAACATGCTGCCAGTCAAATAACCTCAAACATCAAAAACAATCGCAAATGATAGAAAAATACTGATACTTTTTAATAAAACTTACTAAAACTTTGTGCGAGTTAATTTTTACCCACACGCAATCGCAGGTAAATTGCAGTTAAATCGTAGGTATAACCTTTATGTTGCGCTGAAAGAGGTAGCGATAGAGAATACAGCCGTAACTCACTTTAATTTAAACTAGGTGAACCTGAAACTACTGCAACTACGTCTTTACCCGTCATATTTACATATATTTTATGGTTTCCTATGTCATTAACTCATTTTAAAATATTTACTTTTAAAATAGCAATGCATCGAAAATCTTAAATTGTTATGTCTTGAAAGACAATTTGGGTGTAAAGCCGTTAGTTTGCTTGAATATGAAGTCACCTGTATTTAAAAGCAACTAGGATCAAAAAATGGATCAACTAGGATCAAAAGGTGTATACCTTAGGCAACTAAATAGAAGTTGACAGTTTTTTTTCGGCACACCTAATGTACCCAAATTAAGGTCAATGTTACCATAATTTTGCAAAAATTTTATGAAGTACACAACCAGATTCTGAAAGCTCCCCGTACATGCATATACCAATCATGTGTCCCAACACATAGGTTACGTAAAAGCTATAATTTATTTTATAAAAATAGACTTTTGCAAGCAAAAGAACTGTATGTAGAACATTTGAATGTGGTAGCTTTTACTTGATATAGTAACACAATTATTGGAGTTACTTTCTCAATCTATTTAAAAAGGAAGAGTTTAATGATCCTTCCTGTCTCACAAATTCTTTTTCCAAATTTATTCTTGTTACTGAGTGCACAAATTGAGTGCAAACCTGCCTCATTACCAACTGACCAGAACTGGACAGCCAGGGCAGATTATTAAGAATTTATGACAAGATATACGGTTGTTAATGCATGCTAACACCGGATCAGGTTTGAGTGCCAAATCATCTGTGGCCATGTTTTGGTTTCCGAGTTATTTACTCAGAAAAAAGATGAAAGATTATGTAAGCATGTACTTGCATTTCCTTAAAAACAGTGGATATTATGTAAGTCGCTGAGAGAAAGGTCCAGATTAAAGGGCCATTTTTAAACCACAGAGGAGTTCTGGGTTAGACGAAAGCGATTATAAGAATGCCATTTGAGGATAAACACAAACAGGTGCGGCTGAAATATGGTTTAGTGAAATCAAACAAAAAGTCTGGCTTAATGAACTAAGCAGACTGGAGGGTGTCAGCAATCACTGGTTCCATGACGGGCAGATGATATGGATTTGGCGTTGTGCGCCTGTTGAGTTACCGCGCGATAAAGTTTTCAATGGACAATCGCATGGTGTAGATTGACACGAATGGTGTGTTGAAAAAATAAGGATTTCTACGTCGGAAGTCATAGCGGCGCACTCGGAACTGCTCAAATCGAAATGAGAACAACTGAGTCATGAAAAATGTTTAAAATGGAACAGTTGGTGCAGCATCTTCTTACGCATCAGTCGTAAGTGACATTTCCATCTTTAACAAGTATGAAACATTTGGTAAAGATTTGTGAGTAACAAAACTCACTTTTTGCTATTTCTATCTGGCAGATGATACAAGTTTGTGGATTAGCCGAGTCATGGAAACACCGTGATTGAGGGAACAAAGAACTAATCACTCTTGTGAGCCAGCGCGAAACATACGTAATATCCAACATTGTATTTAGATATCAGGTGTCTCAAGAACCAATAAGCATAAACTTTACCGATTAACAAACTGTTTAATATAACTTTATTGACACTTTGAAATGAGCTTGTCAATAATGACAGCTCAAATTTTTGAACGCAACCTTTTAAAAGTACTGCTTATCATATTACGCACAGTTGAAAAAAAAACTGTGGGAACTAAACCTAAATAAATTATAATATCTCTCACAATATTATGATAGTAATATTATTATAATTTTATATTAAAATAATATTAAATAATATTATTATAAAATAATAATATTATTTAATGTCATTATATTTATATATATATTGTAAATAAAATAATTATAAATATTATTATATTTATACATAAGTATTATTATATATATACTATAATAATATTATATATATTATAAAATACTATTATATATATTATAAAAATACTATTATATACAATATAATATTTATATTATATAATAATATAAATTATAGCATCTCTCATTGTATATACCTATCTTTTGTCTGCTTAATGATATTCAGAGCAAACAGCTGGATTTTCTCAAACACATTATAGCTCAAGGAAATGTAAAATGATCGTTTGTAAGTTATGCAAATATAATAAACCAAAATTACATAGTTTTACAAAATAAACTTTTATAAGCAAACTTTCTGTTAGTATCAAACTAGCATTCTAATGACTGACTCGCTGAAATGCTAGGCAGCTGTCTATAGTCTATTATGTTTGCAATGAGACGGACAGAATAGAGACACGTAACGCTGGTTCACACTGTATCGACGTTTGTCAGCGTTTCACTTTCGACGTTCATCGGCCATTATGTAAACCATCGGTGAAGCAACGCCGATGCATCCAGAAAGTTTGCAGCTGTCAAACTGCTGTCAAACGACTGCCTTTCAAATTTGAACCATTTTGGTGATGGTATTTCGCGATCGCGTATAGCATGATTTATTCATATTCCTTTATGATAGTCGCTGCGGGACTAGTATTTAATTCCAGCATGCAAAAACAAAGAGGTTTCTTTGTGAACATTTAAAAAGAGAAATAGGAACACTACGTCACAGAGTATAATGTCCTGATGCAAACGGTATAGGTTTGTGATAGTGTGATCATCATTATCATCGACGACCACCCAAGTATTGTGGCATCAATGCCGAGATACGACGATATAGTGTGAACCAGCCTTAACGCTGCAAGGTGAACCCAATAGTCGATATCAACTATAGTAACGATAGCAACTAGTGACGTGATTTCGCATGTATTTCCTTCTCAACATTTTAACAGCAATTCAGTTTTGTCAATTTTAATCTTCAAACATACTGGCAGTCAGATCATCTCAAACATCAAAAACAATCTCAATTGGTAGAGAAATGTGGCTATTTCTGATAAAATCTACTAAAATTCTGTTTAAGTTCACCTTTAATAAACATTGTAAGACAACTAAATTCAGCGTAAACACGATCACTAGCAATAATATATCTGGTATGTAGCCTATTATAGATGCAATATATGTAGTCCAATAGCTTACTACTTGTATTCTGGCAGATGAGTGTGCTGTGACAGAGTGTCACGTATGCCGACAAAGAGCAGAGAATAGCAATCTGCACAAAAAATTCCTAAAAAGACGGGAGGCAGTCAACAGGCGCAGGTGTTACAGTGTTGCTTCACTAAGCCGAATGTCCGAATCCCATGTGATGCAATCTTTTTTCACAATATCAAACCGAGGCCGCGGCGGACTGACGGACACGGCTCTTATTATAGTAAAGATTGCCTTTAACCAGATACTGTAAGAAGATGCGTGTAGTTCAGTAAACAAATTAACAATAGCGGTTTCATTTATCCAAACTCGAAATCTCATCTCCTATTAATCTTGTAGCTAGCTCTTATATGATAACAGTCATGATGGATTTGATACGGTAGGAATAATGACAACAAAGGTTATTTTGAATTTACTCGCTGATGCAAGATCAAGGCTACTATAGCCATTGCATTACATACAGCTCTCAGAATATCTAACTAAAGTATGTCAAGGTTACAGATGAGTACCTCTGTTTATATGATGGACAACAATATTAATCCCGCTGATTACAACTTGGTCTAGAAAATTTTATTATGATCAAAAATTGGGTTTTATATTCTCTTCTATTGACCATAACTTCATTTCAAACAGAAAATTTTGTCAAATCATAAATATTAAGATATTAACTTTATCTACACCGGTCAAGGCCATCTACACCGGTCAAGGCCATTTAAAGCTAATTAGACCATGAGACAAAAACAAAAAACCTTGAATTATGCGTATTGAAAAAAAACTCCTTTTGCATGAGGCTGGCATATGGCATAGGCTAATTATGCCGTACAAGAATTATAAAAAGGAACAACGCTTAATTAATCAAACAAGTGGTTTGAGATATAGTGTTAAAAATACCTTTCTCCGCTAAGATAACGAATATTAAGTAGAATGTTGTTACAAGGGCTAGCAAAGATGTTTTTAACAAAATTGCTGCAGGTTGTATGCATTTTGTTCATATCACGTAAATTAAAATGAGTTGAAAACCTATAAAAACTAAAAAACGTAAAATAAGCGTTTAGCTGTGAGAGAGTCAGAAGATGCAAAGGTTTCGAAAAAGCATTCTTTGGAGTAAGACCAATAAGCAAGTTTGAGAAAGAAAGTTTGAGATGAGTGTTAGTATCAGCGCCGTCAGCAGGTTATCAAACACGTTCTAGGGCTAACTTAGAGCTATGAGGGCGTCTAGTTCATTCCTCATCCTTAAATTAGTAATGCAGACTAATATAAAATTGTTAGGTGGACCATGAGAGTCAGCAGCACGCTAGTTTAGAGCCTTGGCTAAATAGACTGGCGAACTGCGGTAGCGAGTTTGGCAAAGGGTGTTGCGCCGATATTTGAATGGTTATTAAAAATGGGAAAAGTGCCCTCAGCGATGATAGAATTTGCCAATGAGAAACATGTTTATACAAAAGATTCTGACCAATATGCTAGTCCAAGTTTTGACGCTATTGAAAGAAGGTGCCAGATACTGGTCTGCTTCTTGCTTAACACTCTCTCTCTCTCTCTCTCTCTTTATTAACAATCTATTCATTTAAACTGTTTTGTAAGTTAGTTTCGCATGCACCAAAAAGAAAGAAAAGTGATCATGAAATCAACCAATCATAGAAGACCTTTTAAAACTTATGGGTAACCTTTGGCGACGTTCGTACAATTAATAGCTGGCCATAGTTCGAGTTTACCAAACTAATATGTGTGCTTTCATATGCGTAATGAAAAAGTTTAAAAGTGAGAGTTGAAAAAGATTTACAATACTTCCTGTTATTTGTTCATGAGCGTTTTGAGCAAGCAAAGCCACATTACGAATTACTCTACTCCCCTTTCCTTTGAAATGGATTCACGACTTTTCCACAGCGAATAACAGTTACATTTACGGAAGGGGCATATCGTTTATCCTCAAATCACATGACCAGAAAACATAACTCAATTGAAATTTAAACTGAGTAAGCTAAACTATCTTTTATTGTGTAAATTGTGTAACTTAATGTATATGACGTGAATGAATTTTACATCAAGGGCCACACGCATGGGTCTCACAGTTAATCTATGCCAAATTGAAACAATTTTGCAAAGTTTTTCAAAGATTATGGTTGATGTAATTTTTAGCATTATCACATCACCATTTCTGCTTGCTGGTGCATCGACTGCGCTATGGCTACCTTTTAACCCATTAATGAACCTGAACATTCTTTGACCAATTCAACACTGTTCCTATTATAAAGTTGTCGATGCGCGTTAGTCATTCAGTATCAATAGGTAAATTAGGTTTAAAATATTGGAAAGTATATTTCTATTGAAATTGTACTTTTATTGCCAAGTCAGATCATACTTTGAAAAAATAGATGGACAAGCTTTTTTGCAGAGTTACAACCGGATTATCAGCGTGATGACTAAGCCTATTGTTTTACATTAATCTTCAGCAATGTGACACTCAGTTATCGTAACAAATCTTCATGGCACCAACAAGTTATTGGCACAGAGTCATTTGCCTTGTCGGCTCACTAGGGTTATACACAACAAAGCATTTAAATTGCGCAATTCAAAAAGCAACAAAACAAATCATGAATTGGCAATTGTTGAGCTACAATTAGAGGCCATGCTCAATTGCATCATCTATACCAAAAAGTCTCACCTAAGTGAGCTTCCCTTAATGATAGGTTAATATAGAACATAATATGTGACATAGAGTTAATAGGTTAACGTGTGGCTTATATCATGTTATATGTGAAACAAACGCTAAAATTAAAAGGTTATATTAACAAACTTTAGTCATTGAAAAGCCGATGCACAAAAAGCTGAAGAATTTTCCAAGCATCTTCGGAGCCTTTTACGTGTGTACACACAGCTTTTTGGAAATCATGCCGGTGAAAGTTAAAGCTTGTAAATAAATAGTAAGTAGCTGCTAATTAAAAAAAAATTATAAACCTCAATCGAAGCTAACAGGAGACGGGCGTTATTGACGACGGTCACATTAGTGACATTACATCTTACATTTGCAAGCTGAATAACTCGATAGGCTTAGTTCGGCATATCAGCTATTGAAACTCAGAAAAAAAGTAGAAGTTGATGTGAGTTTGCTAAATAATACAAAAGGTTGTTTTGATCTATTATCAACTTCTAAGCTTGCGTGAGATTGCGTTTAGGTTCGTGTAAAAATATTAAAAAGTAATAAATGCGAGTAAAGAAAATAAGTAGTTAGTAGGATCGTGTTTACAAATAAGCATAAATACCATGCAAATTCATAAAGCTCGAAAAAAACAATGCCTTACCTTCTTTCCTTGCGGTCAGTGCAAAGACTCAGCCTGCCCTAGCATTCAGTGTTAAAAAGATTTAGAAGTAAGCCTGTAATATCTAGCAGGTTGCAAATAAATCCAAGTCTAAAGCGGAAGCTTCGTTTCGCGGCTATGACGTTTCTTAGAAACAACAAACATAGCCGCTTGATTCGCATTTTTATTGGCGTCGGAAACGCAACAAATGTTCTTGTCCAACAGAAACACTTAGTCTAATACTTGTTTAGCTCCGCCCAGAAACGCCCTCTTATTCAGAATGAACAACACACCGCGATCAGTGAATCTTGTCGAAGAAATATAGTTGCATCTTGTGAATACTTGCAACTATATTTCTACTACAAGATGTAAATCTGCATTTGGCAGATGCTTTTTAAGTTTTTAAATACAGAAGGAAATTAGCAAATTAATCTAGTTTAACTAATCATGTTCCTTTACTGCTCTAATAAAAAAGTATATTCTGTCTCATTACTCTAGCATTTCTAATGCGCATCAAATACTAATAGTGTTCCCTATTGTTCTCAGTGGTTACATAAACAAAGGAAATGTCTCTGTATTATTAGTTCTTATATGAAGCTGCATAAAAGAGTCTACAGCAGACATGATAGAAAGATTCAGCCTTCTATGTGTATCCAAAATAACTCCAAATGGTTAAATCTAACTATTTATACCTAGTGCTCATGAAGTATTTCATATCGTACATATGAAGGCTTTTAACAATTGTATATATGACATTTATCACTTTTTGTTTTTCCATTATGCGGTGTCAGGCGTGACGCTATGTATTACATTAAGCACAACGTAAAGTAGTTCATTCTATAATGAGCATGAATTTGCCTTAGGCTTGCTAGTGACTGGAAAGTATTCAAGCAGTAAACACTACAAACCTAGAGTAAGAATGCTTCATCTTCTTTAGCAATCGGCTCAAAACTACTGGTACAGATATGATGCTCTGCTTGACCTGACGCTTTGTGGGACCAGAAATTACGGATGATAGTTGCAGTTGATGATGTCGAAGCCTGGACTCTGTGATAATTTGAGAGTACTAACTATATTACAGAAAATGTAAAATAGTCAAAAATGTTTAGGTTGAACTTAGTCTGAGGTCGGTTAATATTCAGTAATTAAATTATTGACAGCATGATGATTTTCCATTGAAGAAAAATAAAAGGCCTCCCGCATTTTTTAGATTTACTTTTGTTACTCTGCTGACTCTATTGCTTCACTTTGAACCAAAACTGTCAAAATTATTAAAAGGCGACACCAAGCATTTTTATTGTCAGCTAATTTACTATTCTGTTGTTATGTATGAAAATATAGCTTTTCTCTAAAATCAGACACATTTTCTTAGGGGTAGCTCAAAAGAACTTCTTTAGACCATACAAAGTTTTAGACAAAAAGGAACAACTACAATATTATCACTTGCAACAAAATTTGACATTCACTTCCTCAGCTTCAATCGCTTTGTGATAATAAAAGTGGATATTACCACTTAAGAGTTGTCTGTTTTGCTTGACAAAGATAAGACAACTTTCAATATGAGTTAAAAAGCTGCCACTTATGTGCAAGGTGCGATTTGGTAATCAAACGGAATTTATTTGGATCATGAATTGATTTTCACAATATAAATAGGTATACTTTACAGATATACAAAGGCTACATTAACTAACATGCTGAATAAAAAACAAAAAACCGCAACATGTTGCTGAAGATTTAACAAAATATTTTAGTGATTTGATGTAATTAGTGTTGGCTTCACTAGCATGCACTGCACACAGACAATACAACTTGATTATGTGTAAATGCAAAAGCAGCGACATATACTTTTCAACTTACAATGTTTTTCAGGAAATCAATCTGCTAGCAAACTACTAGGAAAGCTTGAAACTTTTACAACACACCGGAAGATGATTTAGATGGTCAGAACATGATAAATTCTATCAGATGGTCGACACCATGTAGCGATATGCATTGCATGACGTAACGCTCGCGACCTTCGTGTCCGTTACCAGCTGATCAACACATCAGCTCTATTACTCTCCTATCTAGACGTGTCCTTGAATAGACATCTTTAGCGGTTGAACTTTGCTGGTCATCACTTTGGAATACGCTTTAAAATATGCATTAGCCAGAGTGAGATAGATAGCAAAGTAATAGCTCCAGCTTGGTGTGTGGCAGCAAGATGCGTGTGAACCTACAAAGCGACAATATATCATAAAAATATGTTTCAATTTAATTAAAAACATAACCCGAGTTCATCAACAAGACAATGATTGTTGAGCAAATGCTCAAGTTGCATGTAGTGTCGGTGGCATTTCAACCATCTATGTCAAGTATGATTACACACCGTCTGTGGTATTCGTTTTACAAGCAGCAAAAATCTAACTACAAAAAACAAAATGAAATTCATTAAATAAAACGGCGAAACATCTGCTCTTACTTGAATGACAAAAAAACCACACGTATTCTTAATTTTTTAGAGATTTTACTCGCCATTCAGCTGCATAAAAGAGATACCTACCTATTTACCTCATAAGTAAATACATGAGGTATTTACCAATGAGATACCAATAAATATAACAAGAAGAATTTAGCAATCTGTAATCTGCACAGAATGAGAGTCAGCCATACAACCGAGGTAACAATAACAATAGCTCGCTGAATAAAAATACTTTTGGATTAACAAATGACCCGTTCTTGTGAAGAACTTCAATGATGCTATAGTAACTACAGTTTTCACCAACTTGCTATCAAAAACTTACACTAGACTGATAATAAATCTTGCCAACAGCGGGCAGATTCTTCTAGTTAAAAATGAACAATGATTTAATATGCTGGAAAAAATAAAAAGATCACAATGCTTTAAGGTAGCGATGCTTTTAGCGTGTCAGCGCTCTCAGTGTTTCGATGCTCTCAGTGTATCGATGCTTTTCGCGTGTGAATGCTTTTCGCGTGTCGACCCGTTTCGTGTATTGATACTTTTAGTGTGTCAACGCATCCAGTGTGTCAATGCTGTTAATGCGTTGATGGTTTTAGTGTAACCATGGTTAGTACCTGATGAGGTATGCCAAAACATTCTTCCCATAGCTTTATTCGAACTTGCTAATATTGAACGATTAATTATGTCAATAGAGCTACCTATTTGAGACTAACTCTAAAGCACTTATTCAGCTTGTATTTGTCGTAAAAGAATTGGAATTAGCTTAGTGACAGGCTAATCACTTTTAGTAGGTGGATAAAAAACAAAAAACTCTCGTCGCAAGAAGAATCAGCCAATGAGATGTGAGCAAACACACACCAACTGAAAAATGGGAATTCTGCAGGAGCCGCTATCGTATATACATGTACATCTATATACATCCATACATCTATATACATCTGCTAACATCTATACAGAAGTTAAATAAAAACAAAACAACAATATAGGAAATATTGAATTTTGCTGAGTTTTGCACTGCTACAATAATATATTGCTGGTGGTACTGATAGATAGCCACATGCTGCAGACTTAAATTCCTCAGAATGTATACCCAAAAATTTAGAGCGATTTCAGCCCATTCATAAATATCTGCAACTGCCAATTTTTTTCATGACAAATATTACATAACATGTTTTTAGTTAGACGAGTACACACGACAACGATAGTTCACACTTGTCATTGTACGATGCTGTTCCTCCTCCGCAAGTACGGTGAATGATTACAAAAAGTTGCACTAGGAAATTCTTCCGAATTTAAGTGAAGCTGTTTTTTGTGCAACCATAATTCCTCATTGTTGGGGCAAGGAAAGGCTTATACACGGGTCAATACAGTAGTTGCACGTAATCCAAGAGTTTAAGCTAGTTTACTTACCACAATCACTGAATTAGGTCTTGCTACTCTTCGGACACACCTGTACAATTTTATATATTTACTAGCCAAATGGCCGGCATTGCACTGGTATTAAAAACAGCTTATAGACAGTGGCAGTTAATGTAGTTGCCTGCCACTTGCCATTAGCCTGGCACATTATTACCTGGCATCCGTATTGCTAAACTTACTAAAAAGAGCCGTGAGAGCAAGCTTTAGTGACATTGCACCTGTAAATGTTTGTGATTTGCAGGCATTTGCACTAGGGTTCTGTTTCTGGGAAGGTACAAAGGCATTATGCAACGAGCTGTATGGATTATGCAATTGTTTGCTGTAGATCTATTCGTGGTCTGCCCGACTAGCTTAGTGATTCTCTGGTTATGCATATTTTAACTGACATAACGACTCATAGTGCCTAATGAATCCATTCCATCTCACATAGAATAATTGATTAGCTTATCGCCTGGTAAGCGGGAGGTTCAGAGAAAAAATCCAGCACAAAGATGATATTTCATTCCTAGATTTTAATAGATATAACTGGACAGACCGAACGATGACAGACTCTGAGATATACATGTAGATCTAAAAGATTTAATGCAGTAATCCTGCATACTTTGTTGCTTCAACTATCGAGGCTTCGCTGTATCATGGTTTTTCAGTGGCCTTTATTTGTATCCGTATACATCGTGGTACACGGCCAGTCTCATCACTAGGATATGAATGTGGAGCTCACAGTTTAGTGATATGAAAGTTCCCTAGCAACGAGCTGGTTGAGGTCAGCGATGATAATACAACCTTAAGCTATAGCTTGACACTTCTTTTCAACTATTGAACGGAATTAATTTGACCACCCCTCCTTCATCTACAGAGAATCGCCAAAAATCATTTTCCATCGTTTTGCTATGCTATGACTGCTTGATTCAAGAATATTTAGTATTGACCTTGCGTCTTTCTTCTCCCCCAGTTATGTGCCGCCGTTCAATTCTAGTTAATCGCAAAACAAATTTCAGTATTGTGCATATGATGTAATATACAGATATACCACATGTATATTGCATAATATACATATGGTATACATGTACATGATGGTACACATCACTATAATTACTATACATATGAACATGTATATACTAATATAGTAAGTGCAAAAGTTTTGAAAACAGTTTAAGTTTTCTAGTGTTAAAATTACTGCTCATACTTCAAAAAGATTTTGTCTATTCCCAACAAAAAAATCTAAACCCACCTATGAAATGTGTGGGTTTAGATTTTTTGTTGAGAATGTAACGTCTGGAATGGTTCAGAATGTAACCAAGTAGGAACTACTGTACTCTGATTAGTGAAGACATCTGTCAATATCTAACCTGTGTCAGCAATGTAAATATGCCAAGAGTCATCTGTGTGAGGGACATAGCCAGGAGACAATTCGAGGCCAACTTAACTGATGGCGGTAGAGGAGCATTTCGGCACACCCACCAAAATGCGCATACAGCTGCTACTGTAAGCTTGCCCTGGTCAAATATAAAACAAACAATAGAAACAAAATCGTACAGGAATAATCTATGTTGTTCTCCGATATGCATCAACTATTGGCACACGAAGATTATAGTCTTACTGTTAAGTGTTCACAGAAATATAAAAATAAGACCAAAATAGAGCTATTTTTGCTGACAAGATAAATTTTTTCATAAAGAATGGACAATTTTAAGATTACACATTTAAAATATCTCGATCAGTCTCATGGAACCTTGAAATATAGCAAAACCAATTGTTTAGGCTCGAAAAAGGTAACGTTAGTATGTACATTGATTATGAGAAATGTTTTGGAGTCATTTGCCCTTTTTACTACATTCTTGCGTGAACCATACATGTAGATTTGTCTGTCTTAGAAACAATCTTGAAGTTGAAATACTCTTCCACTCAGAAAAACGCAATAACTTGCCACTAACGCATTGAATCATGAGAGAACTGAAAAACCTGTGTATTTTTCACCTATACACTTTCTGGGAACATAAATTCTATCTTAAATTTCTTCACAAATTTTAAAACCCAATTTTTGATTTCATCAATTAACTAGAATTAAAATTATAACTAAATTTCAAAACAAGTCACAGTGATTGGAGATACAAAATCTACCCTCTCCAGACCCTCGCCTGAGACTACCCGCTACCACTGACTACTCACAACGATTCTATGATCAAACTGAACAGTAGTCGGGTTCTCAAAGAAATTAGACCAAGTTGGAGAATATGCAAGAAGGTCGGTCGGTATCCATCTGTCAGCCATTTTTGGCCATGTGTTGTAGACAAGACCAGCATCCAAGCCTGCCACAAAAGCACCTGTCAATGATCATCAAAAATGCTTGCAAATTAAAATAAAAATGACTGACGGGCTGTGAAAAGTTTTTTTTACGGTTTATTTATGAGGCCATTAGCGCAAGCGTAGTAATGAGAAAACATAGCAGGTTTTAGAAGAGGACAACCGATAGCCTACATTGAGCCGTTATTGCTGAGAGGCAGTTAGTTCATTGGAATTTGATGAGTTTGTATTCCTAACTACTGACTAGTGTACAGAGCTTGTAATCCTAACTGCTGACTAGTGTACAGAGTTTGTACTACTACTGACTAGTATACAGAGCTTGTACTCCTAACTACTGACTAGTGTACAGAGCTTGTACTCCTAACTACTGACTAATGTACAGAGCTTGTATTCCTAACTACTGACTAGTATACAGAGCTTGTACTCCTAACTACTGACTAGTGTACAGAGCTTGTACTCCTAACTACTGACTAATGTACAGAGCTTGTACTCCTAACTACTGACTAATGTACAGAGCTTGTATTCCTAACTACTGACTAGTATACAGAGCTTGTACTCCTAACTACTGACTAGTGTACAGAGCTTGTACTCCTAACCACTCACTAGTGTACAGAGTTTGTACTCCTAACTACTGACTAGTGTACAAAGTTTGTACTCATAGCTACTGAGTAGTGTACAGAGCTTGTACTCCTAACTACTGACTAGTGTACAGAGCTTGTACTCCTAACCACTCACTAGTGTATAGAATTTGTACTCCTAACTACTGACTAGTGTACAGAGCTTGTACCACTAACTAATGACTAGTGTACAGAGCTTGTACTCCTAACTACTGACTAGTGTACAGAGCTTGTACTCCTAACTACTGACTAGTGTACAGAGCTTGTACTCCTAATTACTGTATAGATATTATATGACTACAGGATAACATATAGAAATATGGAAAGTACACAAAGTTTGTTTACCTGACACTAGGGTGAAGAAAATCATAGATGTGATGGTGTGGGCACCCTTATTCAGCTTAGAGATGTTTGCTACCTTCTGCCAGTTCTGGAGACGAAAGAAAAGAAACACTACATTAGTTTGCAGGCGTATGCTTGAAATCGTGAAATAGAAAATCTCAAATCCACTTGTTTCAAGATGTGTTTTTTATTTTATACATATAGTCTTTTGTAGCGAGTGGCATACTGTGTAGTCCATTTAATTCATTCCACTGTCGAAATACCTACCAAAAGTTTTTAGTAAATATAGCCAGTATATATGACTTTGAATGCGACAATATTGGTAATAAAAAGGTCTTTGTACAGAAAATTGATTTGTATCTAACATATAACAACATTTCCCATTCTTACTTTCAAACTACATATCATGAGAAAAGTGTTTTGTGTAGTTGAAATAATTAAGAAAAATAAAAACAACTGTAAAGGTTGTTAAACTTTGTCAAACAACTGTAACTTTCAAACTTCATATCATGAGGAAAATGTTTTGAGCAGGTCAGATAAATTAAGAAAAAAAATAAAACGACTATAAAAAGGTTTAGATGTAAATGTGAAATAATTAGCAAGTAATACCTAAATTAAGTTGGTTTTGCTACGATTACAATAAAAGATCATACAGTAATGATACAATTGATACGAACTGAGAAAACAAAATATAAATCCTGAATATGTTGAATTAATAATAACAATTCTTGCATAGAAGTGTTTGTGTATAAAAAAGGTTACTGTTCCATCAGAAGCTATCCATCAAAACTTTTCTCATGATATGAAATTTAAAAGTTACAGTTGTTTGAAAACTTTTAGTTGTTTTTATTTTCTCTCTCAATTTATTTCAATTACACAAAACACTTCTCTCATGATATGTAGTTTGAAAGTTAGAATAGCAAATGTTGCTATATGTTAAATACAAATCAATTTTCTTACCAAAGACCTTTTTATTAGCCGGGCGATGCCGGATAGCACAGCTAGTCATTACTATGGATTCACACACCTCTCCATACAACGCTTTCATCTCACGATCCTAACACCAAAACAAATTAATGTCTTATGGCGGGGGTCCACAGTATTAAGATATTATTTTAAAGCTTGAAAGCAAAAGCCAAATTGAAATTGAGAGAATATGAATGACAACCTTCGGTCGGATGGCTCAAGGAAACTAATCAAGTTTGCTTTAGGTAAGATGCATCTATGAATCTGGATGCATCTATGAATCTGGATGCATCTATGAATCTGGATGCATCTATGAATCTGGATGCATCTATGAATCTGAGAACCATCACATAACTATCAATATGAGACTAGATCTTTGCCTGCACATCTTACCAGTTGGTTTGGAGCAAGATGAGACATTCCTGCCCATAGGAAGAGTGAGTAGAGGGCCACAGCTGTACTCAAGTGCAACGCGAGTCTGTATTGGCTCACCCTCGGAACATCGTTCACTCCTGGCTTCTCTTCTAGGCCACTTTTCACCATGTACCAGCCCATGAATCCCTGTGTATAGCAAAGACTACATATGTCTGCAGTCTTAATAGAATTCATTCATGGTGAATCATAATAAGAAGTGAGTTGAAATTCCTCTAGATCATACTCTACCCAAATGGTTATTATAGTAACTAAAAGAAGCCCTCAATATAATTGCTATGGTTTCATGAAATGGTCTTTTACTCAAACCGTTTCCTAAGCTTTTAACACTCCATATTGGCTTGCCTTTTCCGCCTACACTAATAGTCAAACTTATACATTAGTTGAAACAGTTGTACACTGGTTTAGATATTGTCATGAGAGTATACTGTAATTAAATCCATTGATAACCACCTGATAATTGGTCGTGTGTATAACCTTTATTGGCATTAGTAATCAAAATGTTTTTCATTAAAACATAAGGAAAAAAGATAAATTAGGAAATATTAAGTAAGTTGAACAAAAGTGTTTTAAAGTTGGTAACCTAATAGTATTGTGGACTCAATATAGTGGACTAAAGGTTGTAGAAACAAAGCTCATGAAATGGCGGATGTAGTACGTCGGTGTCACGGAATAAAAAACAATGATTGTCATATGTGTGGAGAAATAAATACAAATATTCGGGGCATGGGATATACTAGATTTTTAAATCTCTAAAACAAGTGGAGAAATGAGCAAATTTGGGAGAAGGCAGCATGTTCTAAAATTCTTTGATGTGATTGGTGCAAGTGTGATGAAAAATAAAGAATTATAAGCAGCAATAAAATGAAGGTATACAATACATTAATAAGGGAGTAATCAAGAAACTATAACAGCAAGCAGAATTTAGGTCTGCAATGCATGAGTTCGGACGTGGAGCTGGTGATTGGCAGAATTGCACAACCAAACTTATAGATTAACTGGCAGCATTTTAAAGTCACATCTATTTATACCAACATAATATTGAATTTTTACAGTGATTTTCAAGTTGGAAGAACAAAAACACAGATTTAGGGACAAAAACATGGCGATGGCATAAAGCATCCATTTTTTAGCAAAATGCAGGCTTATGAATTATGAATTTAATGCCGATGACTAGCCAATTTGAGAGCAGGAGCAAAAAACACTTGCACGTGTTCATGCTATGCTGATATGGTTACCAACATGGCAGATAATTATAAGGTAAGATCGACGCAGGTTCTACAAATACAAGTGCCTGCAGTATTAATCTGTTTTGACTTTTCAAGCGTTGGTTGTGAAAATAGACCAATTGAATTGGGGGTACATCTTGTGGAGTGCGCTAGCATGAAATTCTTTCTTTAGACAGATTCAAAACTTTTTAAAAACTAGTTATTCTCAAAAGTCATTTGTTTAAAGCCTGATGACGCATGCTATGCTTTCATGAATAAAGATTTTGTATGGAAATTTTTAGATAATCTACTTCAGAAATGAGCAATTTTAATATAATTATATAGTGTACCCGATGTTTCCCGCCAACATTTAATGAGGGTCAAATCCTTTTTCCATTTTTACGACTTGAAAATGTTGCTAAACCTCTTATTTGGTCAAAATTACACAAACATGCTATTGAAACCCCAATCAGCAATGTTATCTGTTGCTATTATTGCAATAAAAATTTGTGAATATAAAGAATTATTATACAGTGAAATAAACTTTCAAACAACCACATAGCATAAGGCTTTACAAACAGCCTCATATTACGGGTGTCACTTCCAAATAACACTATGTTACAAGTGTCACTTCCAAATAGCACATTGTTGCAAGTGCCACTTTTAAATAACACCATGTTACAGGTGTCACTTCCAAATAGCACAATGTTGCAGGTGCCACATGGAGACGAGTTAATTAACTTAGCATTACAGAAGCAGCTACTAACCTGGAATCCTAATAGGGCTGTGTAGAGGGCCAGCCTTGGTCTCATAGCCTTAGTAATCCAGCCCTTGTACATAAAGTACGGGGCAGGTAGTAGGAAGACGCACCCAGTAATTCTGCCCCACATCCGATGAGTGAACTCCATGAAGAAGATGAACTTGAAATCACTAAGGGTAAAGTCTCTACCAGAGCTGAGAATGCTGCAATATACGAGGCAGGTTGCTGGATATGCAGCGAGAAGGGATAGCAAAGGAAATTTAACATTGGTAAACCCTGAGCAGAAATGTTCACGCGTCTAGAGAGATGTGGTAGATGGTGACATAAAGACAGATATATTGACAGATACAGTGCATGCTGACATAAAAAGATAATCTATCTGATACTGAATAGGTTGACATACACACACACAAGATGGCAGGTGTAGAGTATATTCAATAAAACCAAACAGGTTAACAAAAGTGAAAATGAACATTTTTTATACAAACAGATGTGTTGACAAGTCTATGTGACAACAGACCCTCTGATAACAAGCAACCGCATGTATGTTTGAAAACTATAAAATTTTTAAACCGGTAGCAAGATTTGTAGTGCTGCCAATTTGGTCTTACAAAGAGCAACGAATTTAAATAACCAGCATGTATGTGTGTTGAGCGTTTGCAGTTTTACAAAACTTTGTAATGGTAACACGATCGCATTAGAATCCAATCCAACTATTCCCAACAGCGGACTACCAGGATGTAAAATTTGATTGGTCATTCAGTTTCTTTAGAAACTACTGCAGGCTAAGCTTTGAAGATTATGCTAGAAGTTTGCCTTTTTACAACATTGAACAAGTTTATTATCTATCCACAGGTTAAAAGTTTGAAGTGATTTTCCGTGAAGGGGAACTACAATCATGTGCAAAAGTATAAAGCTGCCTGCAATAATCTAGTGTTTCAAAAATATATAAAACCAGTTGTAACTTTTCTTTAAAAAAGGCAAAAATACAACAACTCGGTAGCATTTTAAAGCTCAGAATTTCTCTATTTGTTTTCCTTATTTACTAGCCATTAAAAGCAATACTCCCTTCGGCTGTTACGCCGCTATGCAGTACTAAATCTCAATTTACTAGCCATTAAAAGCAATACTCCCTCCGGCTGTTACGCCGCTATGCAGTACTAAATCTCAATTTACTAGCAATTAAAAGCAATACTCCCTCCGGCTGTTACACCGCTATGCAGTACTAAATCTCAATTTACTAGCCATTAAAAGCAATACTCCCTCCGGCTGTTACGCCGCTATGCAGTACTAAATCTCAATTTACTAGCAATTAAAAGCAATACTCCCTTCGGCTGTTACGCCGCTATGCAGTACTAAATCTCAATTTACTAGCCATTAAAAGCAATACTCCCTCCGGCTGTTACGCCGCTATGCAGTACTAAATCTCAATTTACTAGCCATTAAAAGCAATACTCCCTTCGGCTGTTACGCCGCTATGCAGTACTAAATCTCAATTTACTAGCCATTAAAAGCAATACTCCCTTCGGCTGTTACACCGCTATGCAGTACTAAATCTCAATTTACTAGCCATTAAAAGCAATACTCCCTCCGGCTGTTACACCGCTATGCAGTACTAAATCTCAATTTACTAGCCATTAAAAGCAATACTCCCTCCGGCTGTTACGCCGCTATGCAGTACTAAATCTCAATTTACTAGCCATTAAAAGCAATACTCCCTTCGGCTGTTACACCGCTATGCAGTACTAAATCTCAATTTACTAGCCATTAAAAGCAATACTCCCTCCGGCTGTTACGCCACTATGCAGTACTAAATCTCAATTTACTAGCCATTAAAAGCAATACTCCCTTCGGCTGTTACGCCGCTATGCAGTACTAAATCTCAATTTACTAGCCATTAAAAGCAATACTCCCTCCGGCTGTTACGCCGCTATGCAGTATTGAATCAGTATTAAAACCAGTTATAACTTTTTTAAAAAGGACAGGAATACTTTAACTTGTTATCATTTTAATGCTCAGATTCTTTTCTACCTGTTTTTCTTATCTACTAGTCTTTAAAAACAATACTCTGTCTGTTATGTTGCTAATCAGCATTAAATGTAAATATTTTTTTACTACATGTAAATGCTATTTTGAGAAACAAGAGTTTGAGCTGTCAAAAGTGACGGAATTTATACTGCTAGGGAAGAAGAAACGACCAAAATTTAATAAAACTTGAAAAAATTTAACAAAATTTTTTTAAAAGACAGAATTACCACCTATTGCTAATGTTTACACTGCTAGGGAAGTAGAAATGACCCAAAATTCAATAAAATTTCAAAGAATTTAACAAAATGGCTTGAAAGACAGAATTACCACCTATTGCTAATGTTTTATTAATAGAGAGCAGATCTCATCGCAAGATTATGTAATTAAGAAGAATAAATTAGTATTATGTGATTAAAAAGAATAAATTAGTATTATGTAATTAAGAAGAACAAATTTTAACTCTCAAACAATAAAATAACATCACAGAAAAGTGTTCATTTTTAAGAATAACATGGTATATCACGTTAATTTATTTGAGTTGCCTGTATTGGGCTTATTGAGTCCTATAGTTAAACTGTATGAAAATTATCAAAACTGTCGGACGGTCTTATGCTTTTACACACGACTGTAGATTAGAAACAAATACCGTAAGTAGACAACTCTAAATTGTGTCATGTATGGATGGCAGGCTCCTGTCATTAATGATGATGATGGGATTTTGAGATTTAGAGTGTTTTTGTAGTTTTAACATGTTTAGAAAACTATAAAACTTGGGTTAGTGAAATATAGACCAGTGTGAACATGAAAGGGATTGTTCAGTATAATAACACAGAGTAAATTATTTATGATTAGCTGTAAGAAGGCTCATTCCATAATGATCTACCATCTCGTTGAAATGGTTGCAAAAATTTTGCCATAAAATGTGAGCAGGTTTGTATTGATGACTAGCGGTCAACCCAGCAATGCCCAGGATGTCTTTCTTTTTCAATGGGATAGCCAACAGGTAGACGTCTAAGAGACTGATTATCAGAAACCAAACATTCTAATGGCCAGGTACAAGACATGGACCATATGCATGTGAAATTGGCCAAAAATGTGTAAATGCATTGCGTTTACGCAGACTAACAGACATACACAATGAGAAAGTGTTATTTATTATTATACCTCGAAACCTGCATTTGAACGCCACCTCTATTTAAGCGCCACTATGAGGTTTGCAAACTACAGCGCCACCTTCTACTTGAATGCTACTTCTATTTGAACGCCACTTCCATTTAACCGATACTATATTTTGACATTCTTAAAGGTTGACTTGCAACAAAATTCACATTACAGTTATTTGATATGGAAAGATTCACCATGTCTTACTCTGTTTTGTTGTAGGTGCAAAATATGTGGAACGGTGATTACAAGCTTTTAAAAGCTCAAAAACGAACAGAGAATCGCAGCCACACGAGACCGCCATAGTTTGGATTCCCTTTCCAAAACGGCTCAAATGTGATGTAGTTGTGAGAGATGGTTTCTGTTTACACTTTCTTACAACCTTATTAATCGAAATATTTTCACAAATATACTTCACGCATTCAATAAAACTATGTCTATTGTTCTTACGCACCTATTTTATCGTCATTGGAATGCTGTCACTTTTAGCACTGATATCTTATAACTTACCGTAAAAAATCGTTAAACTTTTTAACCTTAGCTCGAAGGAGTACATATCATTGTCTGATAATCATGACGAGCCTGTTGGTCACCTGTGACAATCGAAAAGTGCTGCAAAAATGATTTGCGAAGTATTGGGTCACATGATCAGAGAACGACTTGACGATTGAATAATGCCGAAACAAAACTGTAAAGTAGCGAGCATCTATATTTGATACGGGGTCTTCGGTAAAACCCGAAGTGTTTGTCATAAACTAGTACTACGATAAGTTTTATATTGAGCTTTGTATTGGCCTTTCAATTCACGTGAGAACATACGTGACAAGACGATAACCAAATTTTGTGGCTACGTCATTGAAATAAAGAGATTCCAATCTACGGCCGCTTTTCGTTTTTGAGCTTTCAAGAGCTTGTAATCACATTTCCACATATTTGGCACTTACAACACCACAGAGTAAGACATGGTGAATCTTTTGATACTAAATAACTGTAATGTGAATTTTGTTGCAAGTCAACCTTTAAATATAGTTATAAATTTAAAATATGTGTTCAAGTTTAAAATGAAATAAAAAGAACTCCAACAAGGCTCCAACAAATTGTAACGCAGGCTGTAAAATCATCGTAGGTTAAATGTAAGCAATAGATATCAACTGGTAAAGACACGTATCAGCTTCCTTGTGTATAGTCATTTAAAGGCCTATGACAAATTGGAGGCAAGTTAGCAAATTTTTTACGTCAAAATGGGTTAATGTCACAACAGCCGAAGGAGTGTACAAAATATAGGCAACATTCGATTTGCCTGTGAAAGGGTTAGATTTATCTTCTCAACATTTTGATATGGTGTTTGAAAAATATAACGCCACCCTTTATTTGAACGCCACCTCTAATAAAGCGCCACTCCAAGAGAAAGGTTGAAAATTAGAGCGTCATGGCGTGCAAATAAAGGTTTTACGGTAGATGTGAAACACGCAGGCTTATCCTGTAATAAGGTTGAGAACTTAAGATTTATGTTCACAGACAATGGTTTGGCATGGTGAAACACCAGCAAACCATTCTACACAGAGACCACCGTGCAACGCTTTAAAGACATAATCAGGGTACATTATGTAGTAACATACTGGCTATACTCCGGAAATGTTTTGTATCTCTCAAACTCTTCAATCCATTCCTGCTCACTTCTCGGTGGTCTCATGTCTTTAAAAAGCTTCCAGTCTACCTGTAATAAATGCCAACCAAGTGACAGAGATATAACTTGAGCAAATGAATACAGACACTTTCTCCAAGCGACAATAAATAGCGCTGTATAAAATTAGCAGTAACACCTCACAGTAAAGCAGCCCTGGTCAAAAAATGTAATGATTAGCCAACTATGAGAAGATGGTACACTTCAGTTTCTAATGAAGTAGGACTGTTAGTGTTGATGTGAACGCTCAAACAATGTACACACTCAATCTTTGTTTGCGCTGAATTGGGTATATGTCATGATGTTTGCTTCCAGATTAGCTGATGTAACTGTACATAGACTCTAGTAAAACCAGCCGTCAACTGTTAACACCAGTTGTTCACGAGCAACGATTAATCAATCTTCTAAAAATTGATCTTGAAATATTATGTATTATATTATTACTATATAATATATTTTCATATATTTATCTGTAAAATTAAAATAATTGTCAGCTGGTCTTCAACACTTAACAAGATCAAACTTTTTGCTCCAATTTATGACATTTCATTCCGTGTGAGCGATGTGGTTTAAAATGAAAACCAAACTAGGGCTTGATTCCCAGAAAGGCCCCTGGCAGTGGCTGGAAAGCCATCTGACCTGAAGTTGCGCCCTTTACCAAATTAAAAAGGCAGGTTAGTCTGCATTACCACAAGACTTAGGAAGGCCGTTGATGTGAAAATATGACGCTTCATTCAGTGCATCGATGAACTAATAAATGTAGAAACGACAGAAACCATGTGTCAAGGTCAGCAGAAACACTAGATGACTCATATTACAATGACTCATGTGTCTACCAATTGTCCACCATATATATTTCTTTGCGACGTTATGGTCACTTTATGGATCAATCGCGTTGATCTTTCACGACCGACTTTCTTTCCCAAATTAAATTTTCCCAGCAGGATCGATCTTTCAAATCCTAGTGATTAATTGCGGTAATTTAATTTCTGTTAATTGATGCTGACTGGTCAACGACTTTATTCAAAGCATATCAATCGTGATTAATTTTTTAACTGTATCCGTCATTTCAGTCTCAAATATACCATGAACATTAGCTTCGTTACACCCTTATATGAAGCAAGGTATATGGTGAAAACCACTACATACCAGTTAGCATTATGCAAATACTGATTTGAGAATGTCAAGTCTACATGTACAAAAACCATAAAGCCTATTCCTAGCTTCTGTGATGTTTCACTACAGTGCATCGGTGTACAATTATATGCTGTTTGACAATAACTACGATAACTGAGGTTGTCCTCGGTTTTAGAAAATCACAACTGACACATTTAAAGTTATAAATAACCTTAAGGAGAGAGGTAAGATTTTATAATATTTAATTAATAAGTTAGCTATGCTGTGTGGAGACGGGCATTAATTGGAAATATCGATACTCCACCAAAGATGCTATTATAAATACAGTAGCAGTTTTAAGCTTAAATACATGAATTCGCTAAAAGTTTCAACATTTTAACAGCTGAAAATAACCATTACACACAAAATGACTAAGTACAATGAAACCTCTACATACGAAAGTAATTCAGCCTGGAAGCCATTCATAAGTATAGCATTTCGTAAGTAAAAACCGATTTTACCAGAGAAGCATCGTAATTCATTCCAAGTCTCAACCAAACTCAGATATAACATTTGTACAAATTATAAATAATATTTATAATTTTAAACCATATTATTTTTTAAATGTTTTAGGGCTTATTATGAAGTAATATAATTCTAACGTGTATTTACACATTTAAACTATATTATGGTTTAAATGTGTAAATACATGTTAGAATTATATTAATACATAATAAGCAGCAAAGACACAAAGCAAAAAACGATTAATAAAAACAATGAACGGTATGTTTGTATGTTTACCTTTGGCACTGGCCATCTAGATAAGGTTAAGAACAAACCATGAGAAGTTGAAAAATGGCGGTCAGATGAGGTGGGTGTTGTATTGTTGTCTTGCTCAAAATTAATGTTTTTGAAGCGTAGTTGGAAAGATTTATTTACATTGGCACAAACTAAAAAACTACCATCATACAAAAACACAGAAACTGCATTGCTAGAAATGAAAGTTGTCCTACCATGTATGCGATAAATGATAACTCCAAATTGTACTAAGAACGAAAACAAAACATTTGTTATTTACTGACTTTCCCTAGTGAAAGAAATTGAGTAAGGAACGTTTTAAGTTGTACCAACTGGAAGCCAATGGGCCAAGGAATGAACTTAACAAACAGTGTCAAAGTAATTTAAAAATTTCATATGCAGAGTCTTTCGTAAGTAGTGGTTAAACTGTATATCTAAGAGTATTTTACCATGCTGAGTCCAGATTCAGTGAGTCTGGTGACTCCACCAAGGACAACAGCCCCGAAGCACATCCCTGCGCATCCCATCAGCCACCAGCCTACGATCTTCTGCGCCCGAGCACTCACGCCTTCGGCCATGTTCGAGAGTGCATATCTTTTTTGGATAACCTGCCAAGGGCAAAAAACAGTTTTGATGTAAATCGGACCATGTAAGAAAGTTATTATCCATCTAACAAGCTTCAACTGATGTTAAACTATGCTAGAATACGCATTCTCTGTCAAACTTAGATAACCGATTTGTTAGAGAAGAGCAATAATAAGTCTATTGCAAATGATATGATATTAAAATAAATCTGCAAATGATGGCTCTATGGATGAGATGAAACTATGGAATGCGCTGAGATAATGATATTTGTTTATGAATAGTGAATAGATATTCAGATGACACAAAGAATAATATTTAAAAATGACATAGTTTCAAAAATAATTTCAGAAATTTGAGATATAGTATATGTGTATTAAACACACCTTGCAACTCTGTAAAGTTTCGTTGTTTAGGCACGATTATCATGCTTTTGATATATTCTATTAGTTTGTCTATGTTTAGTGGCCAGTGGCGAGAGCAAAAGTCACGGAGTGAGCAGAACAAAGGTGTCGCATATAACTGCAGGCTTCGTTCACTTCCTTATTTGAAAAGGCGCGCCTACCACTTATCAGTTCATAACATCAAGCCTTGATCCATCCTAACTATCAGTAACCGAAACGAATAAGGCTCGACAAAGATGTTAGCAAACCAAAGCATTCACCAATTGTACAACTTTCAGGTTGTGAAAATGCTGGTTGTGGAAATCTTATCAATGAAATAACCTGAGAATTAGACAGTCGACTCGGTTTAAGAAATACCTTAAGGCAGTTTACACTATATCGCCATACCCCTGCGTTGATGCCATAATACTGCGGTGATCGTCGATGATAACAATGTTCACACTATCACAAACCTATCCGAGCTTGCATCGGCAAATACTCCATGACGTAGTGGTCTCACTGTCCTTTTTATATT
This sequence comes from Watersipora subatra, assembly GCF_963576615.1. Classification (NCBI taxonomy): domain Eukaryota; kingdom Metazoa; phylum Bryozoa; class Gymnolaemata; order Cheilostomatida; family Watersiporidae; genus Watersipora; species Watersipora subatra. The sequence goes on along the minus strand of NC_088718.1, from coordinate 38,057,532 downwards.
TTTGCAAAGAAACCTCTTTGTTTTCGCGTGCTCGAATCGAATACTAGTCCTGCAGCAACTATCATGAACGGAAATTAATGAATCACGCTATCTGTCAATTACTATTACCGAAATGGTTCACATTAAAAGATGGTCGTCGATGGTCGGCGAAATATCAGGAAAGTTTGACAGCTTCAAACTTCTCCGACGTGTCCGTGCTTTGTCGACGCCATCGCTTTACGGTTCACACGGTTTACGGTTAAGGAAAACTTTGACATACGGCGATATAGTGTGAACCAGCCTGTAAAAGCTAATTAAAACATAACCTTAATAAAATAAAGACTTAACAGGTTGCGCCAACAGATTACCAGTTTTGGTTTGCAGGCAAACTGAAACTGCATGAAATGAATTTGGCAATATTAACACATACCTGGCACAATAAAGAAATTTGATGACATTTCAACCAAGTTTTTGTAGCAGTGGGTACAACAGAAATGCTATTAACTATGGTAGTAGCAATAAAGCCACGTCCATCTGGGATTTCCTGTCAGCTGATATTATTCAGGCATTTTTGAGGTCAATAAAGTATTCAAATAATAAATAAATAATTTTTATGCTTCTGTTAGTGAGGCAGAATTTAAATGGTGTTATTGAAAAAAAAGTCTGGTTATTTTGTGGTGCACATTTGGAATCCAAAAACACTTTGGGATGGTTGTTAATAAAATAACATAGAGAGAATAATTAATCAACCTGCTTTGCAGCTGATAAACTAGTTCTGCAGATAAGGTTAGGAGAGCCATAAATATTTGTTCGTCTGCTAACCAGCTGGCCATAGTTCCTTGTTTGAGCACTGACAGCCTACAAAAGTAAAGATTAAAAATATTTGTGACCATCGCCAGAATCGAACACTGTTATGGAAAGCAGTAAGTATTACTACATCTAACTCCTACAGTATAACTTGTGGTGTCCCTCAGGGCCTATTCGTGGACCAACCTCGCTTGTATTATATATTTTTAATGCACTTACAAAAACCTAATTAATACTAACTCGACACGCCAATCATACAGACATATACTACAGTCCAAAATCGCTTATCAATCACAATAGCTTCCAGAAAACTTTAAAAATGAATTGTTTGAATATAAGAATGATATTCTCATTACAAAAAATTAATTAAGTTCGTTAATTATTAATGAGTTAGTTATTAATTATATAATTAATAATTATTATTATTAATTATTGAGCTAATCACAAATGAATAATTATAAGTAATGACTTCCAGTCTGCTTCAACTACATAATAAAAAAAAACAAATGTTTAAAAAGGTAAAAAATTAAAATTGGATTGCAAACTTTTCTTTCAAATCAAACATTTTTACAGTATTTTTCTGCCATAAACTTTATTTTAAGAGAAGGGGAACATATATAGTACATCAAATTTCTAAAAACTACCTCATTAACAGAGAAAGCTAGGCTAAGGAATGTCTCAAGAATGTATCGTATCCTCATCTCCCCAGATGGTTTTGTAAAACTAAAAATTTCTTGTGCTTTAAATCCTAATAAAGGTTAGAAATTTATGTCATAAAACAAAAATAATATAAAACACTAACACTCAACTCAAAACATAAAATGTAGTTAGTATTTTGTAAAACATAATGAATACATCTGCATAGAATAGGTGAATACCAAAGATAACGAGAGAGTATGAGTCCACAAACAAAACACATCAGGTTTCTTTGGCTTATGCCGAGGTAGTTTGTTCGAGGTGCAAATTTTCGTGTGGCATCCAGAAGTCGCAAACTTTTGTTCTTGTTATGCTTTTTCTGAGAGCTGAGACATTCAGATACCGAGGTTGAACTGTACTTAGGTTAGCTCAAAACTTGGTTATTTTATAATTTATATTCTACTGATTTAGCATACACTTTAATACGACCAGATGCGCAAAAGCTGGTTTAGAGTGTCCCGGTTAAAGTATTAACTTTCAGACCGTTTTACGTCAAAGATCGATGCCAGAGATCAATATAGTTACCCCTACCACTACCTGGTCTACCACTAAATCTGGTTTAAGACCAAAAGAATTGGAAAATCTACACGACGTTTTGAGCCATTTGCTGAGAATTTGCTATTTTTCAACAATTTTTTTTGAACAACAGTCATGTGTAGTATTTTGCTCAATAATTTTAACTGCCTATATTGACAACTGAGTGGCCAGCGTCATGACTAGCTGCAGCGTCGTTGCACACTTGGGCCTCGTCATCAACTTTTTAAATGTTTTCTAAGACATTCTCATCACCACTATGTTGTCAGATTACTATTTTATATGTTCTGGTTGTTACGTATTAAATAAAATTAAGCTTGCACACACTGAGGGTAGTTTAAAAGGAAACTTATTGATCATGGTAGAGCTACTGCCTTTGTCTTATATTACCATATTGGCTTTGTTTGCCTTTGTCCACACTGATGGCTTGCGAGTGTAGATTGGTCATAATGGAGTTTGTTTACATATAAGGCTATTAGTTACGCACTAACACTCTAGCAGTAGAAAGGGTAATCTTTTTTCACAGAGCACACATTTATGCCATTTATGAATTCAATAACAACTTTGCCTGCCAGTTACTATAATTTGATACTTTACTAACAAGAGTTCATTTAGTGAAGTGCTGCAAAACTTTGTAAAAAGGTTCCGACTGCTAAGTGGGATGTAATGATGACACCGTAAGCAGTCAATGCTGTCAGGTATCTACTAGCTAGCTATACTATTTTATGACCCTATTCGCAGTACAGCAATTTAAAAAATAAAAATGGCTAACTCAACAACAAAGAGTTATGTTTTTTCTTGTTTTTGTGAAAGCCTTTTAAATGAACCATGTTTGACCATTTTACAAAACTAAATTGTGCTTTTACTCTGTGTTTCTATCCTACTTGCATGATAGAAACAATGTAAATACTTGTGTCCTCACTAAGTAAGCACAGATCTTAATGAGAATGGAAACAAATTCATGCCAAGTTTTGAATTAAGTCCAAATATCACATGCATTGTTTGAACTATTCTTTTACAACTATTTATTGACACTCTCAAAAAATTCCATCAACTTGGTATTTTTAAAATACCAAGCAGAGATATTATGAAAACTTAATTACAATTTACCAAGAACTTGCAGTTCTCACAAAACTAGCATAAAGATGTGATTATAAAAATATTTACTAAAAGGAATTATTTAACATTGACACTGATGAAACAATTTAGCTAATGTTCTATTATTCAAAATGTACATTTTATGGCATTCATATATTCAAATACCTTTTCTCTTTACAAGTACTTTGCTAAATAATTCCAACTGCTTATATTACCAGCTGAGTGCCCATCACCGCAACTAGCTGCAGTGTTACCACACTTGAGCCTCTCCATCAACTTTTCAAACGCTTTTCAAAACCTTCTCATTACCATTATGTTTTTAGATTTTCCTTTTATATGTCATACTTGATACTTTTGGCTAAATGAAGCTAGAACGAGGAAAAGATGGGAAAAATATAGAGAAGATTGAGGGACAGACAACCATAAAACGAAAATCGCCTTACCGATCTAGTCCTAGATGAAATGACCGGCAAATGCAGGATGATTGCAGTATTTTTTCTAGCTAGCAATAACATTTTAATGAAACTAGTTTTTTTCAAATAATTTAGCATTTGTTGCAAATTTCTCAGCCTAAGCTCTAAAGCCTAAACTTACCACACTTGGCAAATTTTGGTAGCCGTACCTGAATAGTCTCCGCCAGGGTTGGCTCGGTTTAAACCGAGCGGTTTAAACCAGCTGAAAAAACCGGTTTTTTCATTATTTTTTGTGAAAAACATAATATTCTAAGTTCCTAGTGATTCAAGTGCAGTAGAAATGCAATTATATGTAATTATCAGCTGTGGAAGTTTATTTAGGACACAGTAGTAAATTGATGGCAGAGCTCAAGTTGAAGCTACATGAAATCCTAGCACAACAATGAATTAGTGAAATTCATTTTCAATTGCTTTTATCGAGTGATATAATGATCTCTTTAATGATGAAATATTAAAACCATGTGAAATATACTAATCCAATTATTGTCTTTAATAATTAATGAATACTTTCTCAAGTCTGGCCAGTGAGAAAGGATTACTTATAATTAGAAATTAAAACAATAAAATCCTTTTGGGCAAAAGCTTTGAGTTTGCAAACTAATATTTCATTTATTGGGCACAAGCCAAAGTAGTTGGATTGTTACAATTCAGTTAATCAAGTTTTTAGTGTTTTAAAAAGTTGTGCCTCAAATTTCCAACATGCCTCGCAAACAGGATCCCGTTTGGCAGTTTTTCACCCAAACTGCAAGAGGCAAGAGTTTTAAGGCAAAATGTAATAGGTGCGCTGTTGTAACGCGGGGTCACGCAGATAGGCTTAAAGCTCACGTAGCAAAATGTCAAGCTAAAAACACCAATTTAGACAGTGATGCTAGTATTCAGATGATAGAGGTTGAGTCATCTGCCACTGCTCCAAACACTAGCAATGCATCTGCATTGTGCTCTGCTCTACACTACCACATGACTAATCAATTGGATTAAAATTCCTACTTATCCATAGAGCTGTATGTAAAATATTCACTTTTTGTGATAAGATTTCTGCTCTGTATTTTATCAATCATGTTTGATTAAGGACGCATTCCGAAATTTCCATGTTTTCTGTTGAAATATTATTGTCCTTTTTGTCAAGCTTTTCATAGCTTATTTCTAGTGTAATGTAATTATAGATTACTGGTTTATGTGGCTTTTTTTGCTTTTCTAGCTTGGCTTGCCAGCTGTTGATAATACTTGTTATGGTGTGATTAAAAGGTTGGTCACTCCTGTTGTAGCTGTCATATTGAACTGATATGAAAAATATACTGTCTCAACATTTGCTATAGAAATTTATGTTTCAGCTATAAAACATAAACAAACCACAGGTTATGGGCCCAGTTACCAGATTGACTACTGCGTGACTCTTTGTTGGAAAACTGGATTATTTAGTTGCAGACTATATTATACCTCTGGAGTAATCACTCGAAATGGCTGAGGAAAAATGGTCGATAGACAAACTGAGTGGAACCAACTACTCAACATAGAAATTCAAAATGAAACATCTGCTGACAGCCAAAGACTTGCATGGCTTTGTGGAGGGTACCGAAGAAGCTCCTGCAGATGATGCAGCTGACGATGCCAAATCTGCATTCACGAAGAATTGCAGCAAAGCATTCTCTACTATAGTGCTTGCAGTAGGTGACAATGTACTGTATCTTATAAGAGAATGTGCAGATGCAAAATCTGCATGGGATGAATTGCAAGCACATTTTGAACGAAATACCTTGGCGAACAAACTGTTTTTAAAAAAGCAATACTTTCGAAGTGTCATGAAAGAAAGTACACCTATAGAACAACACCTCAAACATATGAAGGACTTGACTGATAGACTTGCAGCAATCAATGCAGCTGTTGATGAAGAGGATCAGGTGGTCACACTGCTAGGCAGTCTTCCCGACAGCTATAGTAACGTAGTAACAGCGCTTGAGGCTCAAGGGGATGATTTAAACTTAGAATTTGTACAACAATCATTGAAAAATGAAGAGCAGAAACGACTAAAAAGGCAACGTGATGGAAGCAACTTAAATCACCCGCCGGATGCTGCTCTGGTCACAACAAAACATTACAGCAGACCGAGACAGCCTTTGGTATGTTTTGGCTGCCAAAAACAAGGGCATATTCGTCGTTGCTGTCCAGACAATCAAAAGAGATCACAGCAGCACACAGCAAAACAAGTATCAACAGATAATAGTAATGCTAACTTTGCATTCGTTGTAGAAAACTCTACATCAACACAAAATTCACCATGGATTATAGACTCAGGTGCATCTTGTCACATGACACCTCACCGCAAGCAGTTTAGTGAATACCATACCTTAGATACCCAAGGAGAAAGTCAGCCTGAGAGATGGACACATAGTTGATGCCATAGGCGTTGGTAACGTTCATGTAATGCTCAACCTAGGGAGCAAAGTTCGTAGGACGGCTATTATCTATGACGTCTTACACGTGCCAAGTCTAGCTGGAAACTTGTTTTCTGTAAGATCAGCCACCGAAAAAGGAAAAATTATCCAGTTTGGTAAAAGTAGATGTTGGTTAAAGGATGAAAAGAAAATAGTGCGCGCTATGGGTACTATGAGGAATAAACTTTATTATCTGGATTGTGAGCCAGTATGCAGAAATACAGACACAATTGCAGCCACAGCTATCGATACGTGGCATAAACACTTTGCTCATGCAAGTGAAACAACTCCAAGTGAGTTGAATTATAACAATGTATTAATGGGGACTAAAATTCTAAGTGGCAGTATTTCCTTCTATGAGAGCTGTGTGGAAGCAAAAATGACTCGAAAACCATTTCACTCAGTGGGAGGTATCAGATCTAAACGTAGTTTAGAATTAATTCATTCAGATGTGTGTTCTTTTGAAACTGAATCAATTGGTGGCAGTAAATATTTTGTATCATTCATTGATGATTTTTCTCGATATTCTGCTGTGTATTTTTTACATTATAAATATGAAGTGCTAGACAAATTTAAGGAATTTGAAGTTCTAGTTAGAAACTTTTCAGGGGAAAAGATAGGTACTCTTAAGTCTGATGGTGGGGGCGAGTATATGTCAAACGAGTTCAATAGTTATTTAAAGACACTAGGAACTCGTCACGAAGTAACTTCAGCCTACTCTCCAGAGCAAAATGGTGTGGCAGAAAGGCTCAATCGTACACTTGGTGAATCTGCTCGAACTATGATGTCTCATGCAAAACCTTCAAAAGAATACTGAGATGAAGCAGTTGCTACAGCGGTATATGTTAGGAATCATCTTCTCACTAGATCACACAATGACAACATAACTCCTTACAAAAAATGGTATGAACGGAAACCAGATGTTAGACATTTACGAGTGTTTAGATGTGCAGCCTATGCCTATATCCCAGATAAAAAGAGGTAAAAGTTAGATATCAAAGCGGAGAAATTACGCTTTATTGGATACAGTATCACATCGAAAGCTTATAAATTGTTCAACGAGCAAACTAGAAAGGTTATCGTTAGACATTATGTTGTATTTAATGAGTCAGACTTCGGGAGTCAGATAAAGATATCAAGCAATGTACCAGTAGCCACTGTAGACATGGTTGTGCCTGCACTACAAAAAGCTAACAAAGACACTATACATAAAATCGTTGAAGAGCCGAGGCGATCTAATCGTGTACGAAGAGCCCCTGTACGTTACGGCATAGACGAATATGCAGATCAAACATCACAAATTTCTCATACCACATATCAACCTTGTTGTCAAATTGTTGAACCACAAACATTTCAGCAAGCAAGAGGGAGTTCTGAGGCTAAGGAGTGGCTGTCTGCTGCTAATTCTGAATACCAATATCTAATAGAAAATGATACATGGGACCTTGTACTAATACTTCCGGGTAGAACGCCAATAGGATCTAAATGGGTGTTTAAAGCCAAACTCGCTGCTGATGGGACTGCAGACAGGTTTAAGGGGCGTTTAGTCACCAAAGGATATGCACAAAAGGCTGGAATAGATTATGAAGAACCATTTGCACCAGTTATCAAATTCACATCTATTCGTACGCTGTTGGCATATGCTCTACAGCGCAAAATGAGTATACATCAGATGAATGTAGTCACTGCATTCTTGAACGGAGTACTGGAAGAGGATATCTATATGACTCAACCTGAAGGACTCATTGAACCACAACAGGCTGACCTAGTATGCAAACTTCGAAAATCACTGTACGGATTTAAGCGATCGCCAAGATGTTGGAACACTGTCTTGGATGAATATCTCAAATCAATCAATTTCAGACGATCTGGCGCAGATTTCTGTGTTTATGTTCGAGATAATGATAGTGTTAAAGCAATTATAGCTGTGTATGTTGATGATCTCATTATCATGAGTGACATTGAACAAGAGATGAGCTTCGTCAAACAAAATTTGGCAACACATTTCAAAATGAAAGATCTTGGAAAGTTGCATTACTGCTTGGGCATCACATTAAACAAGAGGAGGAAACTCTTAGTTTACATCAAAATCACTATATTTTACAGATTCTAAAACGATTTGGCATGGAAGATGCAAACCTGTGTCAACACCAGCCGATGTGAATGTTAAGCTCGTAAAGGATGATAGTGTTAGCAAGCCTGTGCAAACGGAGAGCTACCAAGCTATGGTGGTAAGTCTCTTATATTTAACTCTAGCAACTCGTCCAGACATTTCTCATGCAGTGGGAGCAGTCTCTAAATACTGTGCGGCCTCAACAGAAGCTCATCTAACAGCAGCAAAGCGCATATTACACTACCTCGAGGGATCACTCAACATCAGAATCACATATCACCGATCTAGCAATAACAAAGTGTTTGGCTACACTGATGCTAACTGGGCGGGAGATCTGGATGATCGACACTCTACTTCTGGAAACATATTCTTACTATCTGGTGCGTCGATCAGCTGGTTAAGCAAAAGGCAAAGCGTGGTAGCAATGTCTACGGCTGAATCTGAATATATTTCACTCTTCCATGGTACTAAAGAAGCAATGTGGCTGAATAAACTCATCACCGACATTGGTCTATCAGCGTCTGCTGAACCAACCAAGATGATGGTTGATAATCAAGCAGCCATAAAAATCGCCCAAAATTCTAATGGACATGGTCGCATAAAACATATAGATATCAAATTTCACTTCACGAGAGAAGCTGTAGTAAACAAGCAGATTAGTTTAGAGTATTGCCCTACTGATAGTATGGTAGCTGACATCCTGACTAAACCGATACCACGTGAGAGATTCACAAAATTACTAAATCTGATGGGACTTACTTGATATTACAAAACCAGTAACCTAGTGGGAGTGTTGAAATATTATTGTCCTTTTCGTCAAGCTTTTCATAGCTTATTTCAAGTGTAATGTAATTATAGCTTACTGGTTTATCTGGCTTTTTTGCTTTTCTAGCTTGGCTTGCCAGCTGTTGATAATACTTGTTATGGTGTGATTAAAAGGTTGGTCACTCCTGTTGTAGCTGTCATATTGAACTGATATGAAAAATATACTGTCTCAACGTTTGCTATAGTAATTTGTTTCAGCTATAAAACATAAACAAACAACATTTTCTCTTTTTTTCCCATAACAACTCCCACAGTATCATCTTTAACAGATGATTCCACATATGTATGTTCAATACTCAATCATGCAGCTATAGTAAGTGATGTTAATTAGACTTATAATTGCAAAAATCTTAGTAAAAATATAAAAACCGGCTTAAACCATAAAAACCGGTATAAACAAAAAAGACCTGGTTTTTTTTCATAAAAACCATGGTTTTTTCCAACCCTGGTCTCCGCATCCCGGCCTACCGCAAAAGCATTTTATCAATTTTGAAAAACAATTACACATGTATTGTATTTCCATTGAAAAGTTTTCTTTCATAAACAATAGCCCCAACGTGGTCCTAAAACGTACCAATGTAAATTATCACAGCCTGCTTTATGTAATTCACAAATTATTAGCTTTCAGTTTAATAAACCGATAACCAACCTTCAAAAAAGGATTGTTGAGCTGTCCTATGTATCTGAAGCTCGGTGGTGTCTGGCATAAGCGTGAAAACAGCATATTAACTTTACGACACCGTTGATCGGTTTAAACTTTTATATAGTAAACATGTGTATTGTTAAATCTAGACAACTATATAAATTAAATGCTTTATTCGACTGTTGCATAACATACGCTGACGAAAGAAAAAGTGTACATGCGGAGAGATCATTTTATTGACTAGGCGCAGTGCTACCGAAACACGGTTAACTTTCATAGATGTACGATAACTGATGCCTATGAACCGGCGCTCTGGCAGTGTTGTATAGGAACACTAAGCGAGACTGCGTTCTAGCTGTACCAGCTAGAACGCAGTCTCGCTGGTGCAGTACTTCCCTACAAATACTATGGTGAATTATTGTAGATTTTAAGGCTATAGGTTCACGCGCTAGCAGTGCCGGGGAATCCAATAGAAGCCTGTGCATTGCGATTTATTGTTTTCATACCATATTAAAACTGTAAGGATCCTGTAAAGATTGGAAATCAAACTACGAGCGCCTGATCGTCGTTTAGTTCACTTGATCTTCAAGGAACCAACATATATGGTAGTATGTTTTCCATAACGAGAAAAGCACTAACAACTGCAAGGTATGATGTAATAACGTAAAACGTTTGTGACTGGATTACATTGTGTTGAAATTGTAAATTTGATCACAAAATCGCCCATCGATGAAATATTGCTGCTTTCAATTCGATTGCTAACGTCTTGCAACACTGAACTCAAAAATCTGAAACTTCTAATCATTGCAATTTACAATGTATTGTTATAAGCAGTTTGGGAGCAGTTATGTTATGCATAGCAATCCGAATCCACACACAACATCGGTGTTGAGTTTGCTTTGTTATCTTGTTGTATTTTGACTATGTTCAGTTTATGCACTTAGCTTTATGCACTAACACTATGTGAAAGACGGAAGGTCAGTAGACAAAATCTGCTAATGCGACTCCTCTCCTCTGACCAGAATCACAACTCATTAATTACCACCTAAGATGAATTAATGCAGGACCGAGTTAGTACGACTGTCACACGAGCTGCCGGAAGAGGCGATCCTCCTACTATATATGCAAGAACGTCTGTTTATCACAACAGCTTTTTACCAAAGACTGTTCGTGAATTTAAAAACTATACATCACATCAACAATAAACAATTATTTGCTAATATGGCAATAAATTACAATATTATCTAGTGTTAACAACTGCTCAACATATGAGGCGTGCCGCTTGCCGCAACCGGCTCTAGTACAATCTATGAAGAAGATGTAAGATGTAAGCTTAGCTTGTGTAAACTAATTTGATTATTACTTCAGGTACTTGTGAAGATGTTAAGCTATTGTAAGCAATACTGGTATTTAGTAGTAAAATTTACTTTTCTTTATTCTATAAGTCAAACAACTAAAATACACAACTGACAATATTCTAAATAATAATATCAATAACAAAAAGTTAAAATAGCCAATAAAAGTCACACCCTTACTCGCACGGTCATCGATGTTTCTTTGCTCGGTCCTGTACGCCTGCAAGCCTTGTCAGTCAAATGAAAGTTCATAGGTAGGAAGCCTCAGCAATTGAGATAGTGTAGCAGCAAAGGTCAGCTGCTGATGAAGAAAGAGGCTCCAGGTGAACGGTAGAGGCTTTACAAGCAGAGGAGAGAGAGGCTCTACAGGTAAAGGAGAGCAAGAGAAACTCCACTGGCGGAGAAGAGAGCCTCGCCAGGCCGATGGAAAAGAGGCAGCCTCCACAGGCCCTTGAAAAAGGGGCTGAGTCATCGGAGCTGTTCCCTTTCATAGATGTGTTTGTTAGCCTTTGACAAGGTGTTTAGTCACTCAGGCTCTGTTCTTTATGTTGCAGAGTGTTAGCAATTGAGTGGACTTGTCTTAAGTACATCATGAGAGTGTAATCATTGGAAATGATGACTAACTCCAAGAAGTTTCACATGTGCTGAGAGAAAAAGAAGTAGGAACGTTGTGGTCGTGCCTGGTAGAGGTCTAATTTATGTTAGTGGTTTTCTGGCAGACCAATTGAGGTCTTTTTCTTCATGGGTTATTTCCATGGGAGGTTTGTAATCCGCTTGTAGATAGGTATATGCTGATTGTTTTTCAGGTGGTTCTCTGATGTATTAGGTGTCGTGTTCATTGTAATAGTGTGTATATTTCCGATGGTTTAGGTGTTTCTCTATTATGCTATCTGCTTTCGCTATTACTTCTAGACAACAGTATACACTTAACATGTGCGTTGTTTTCCAGACTTAGAACAAAACATGAAAACCTCAGTTTTATAGTCTACTTGTGTTATGGATGATTTAAATTGATAATTATATATTATTGAGAGCTGTTGAAATATGTTTATAATTATTAGAATTGAATTATCCTATCAATTACTTTACGGTGTATTGGGGACTGCTCAAGTTTATTATTGAACACAGATGAGCTGCTTTAAGTAGTTATTGCTAATAGCTCCTAAATAGGGTTTGATCTTGATTAATGACTGTTTTAATCAATTTACCTAGTTGATTGATGTAACCAAGATCTTACAGTTGACCGCTCCAGATGTTCATCCCTCCAATTTAGAACTACAGTTCCGAAGGAAATTCCTAAAGTAAAGAATGTCAAGGGGTTTTTCCAAGACCTTATGTTTTTTTTAGAACCAGAAACATATATAATAGTTGTAACTCCAGACTAAATTATAAGTATGGAAAAGAAAATGTCTGAGACTTTAAAGTATAGTCACTCTCTTGTTTTCTTAGGAATTGACTCATCGGCTTGTTTGGCTGACACATATGCCTATCTTGATGAAGCTGTGCTGAGAGAGTAAAGAATAGGAGTGAATGTTTCTTATTTTATATTGACTACGCGTTAGCCTTTGTGTCCGGGAGTGACACCATGAGCCTCAGGTTTTTAATTGTGAATCTTGTAAATTTAGGAGGTTCTTGGCTACTTCCCGTTGTTTATTGTCAGTAGAGATCCTATCATATGTAATCTTTAATTATAAATTCTTCTCTGGAGTAGCGCAGTACCAGATGCAGATCTTGCTAGACCGTATTATGCAAGTTGTTATTGCTTCGGGACTGTTGCTGATGGAGGGTTTGGTTAAGCGTGGATTTCAAATTGCACTCTTTAGGAGTTGATCCTTTCTTTTAATCTGGGCTTTGCAAGCTTTTAGTGATTATCTAACATCTTCTTATGCCCAGTATTCAATGTTGTAATCATATAATGGGTGGGTTAACGTCTGGATGTTAACTTGTAATGGTGATTTATTCCAAATCCAGAGCCTGCAGATGTTATAAGCGTGGAAATGTTTTTCTATTAAATCTGCAGCAAGCGTTGCAATAGTGATGAGACTTGTATTATTTTGTTTTTTCTTTTATGCTCAACTGGAAATATTTGGTTAGAGATACAACAATATTTTACCCTCGCAATATAGCGTACTTCAGAAGTTCAACAGACATGATCAAGAATACATGAAAAAATATAATACCGCCTTTTCGAACTTGAAATACATAAACACATTCTATAACATCCCCTTTTAAAATGGAATAAAACAATAAAGCACTCTCAGATAAATAAATAATGAGATAATTAAACAAGAAAGTTAGTGTCTATGAGTATTGAGGGATTATCTGGACCAGTATTCCATAATAGTCCTTATCCATTTTCTGATGAGATCATAGTCCGCTAAACTTTTAGGTAATCTCTTCAGCCTCTGCGGCTTACTATACCCATGGTTCAAATCAAAGTATCTGGCTTGGGTGCTGTAACTGGGTGCCCTGCCCTCTGCAGCACTTTATTCAAAACCCTGACAACAACGTGGACTGACGTGTGAGCTGTGGCATTATGCTCTGCCATTCAAGCAGTGTTAGGAGTATAGGGATCTTGGCTGGCTTTTGGAGTCCGCCAACTATGACAAGAGCCCTTTGAGCCAAGTTCCCTGCTCCAAGCGTCTTCCATGTTGATTAGTGAAATCCTGTTACGTCTGATGATGCCAGTATTAGTCTGGCCTGTGTAGGGTCTTTGTGCTACCTTTTGAACAACCACAGCTTTTTTCTGTTGCTCTAACAAACACTTGGTTACTGAGGGTTAGTTCAGGCAACCTTTTGGCCTTGAACTGCTCATCATGGTTATCTTTTGAAGTCTCTTGTCTAGCTATTTGAGGTTTAGCCAACAATGGTTGCAAAAAAGTTCCCACAGATACTCTAGGTGTAGTGGTTTTCATCTGCCTGTACATCAACAGCTTTGAAGGTCTGTAGTCATTTTATAAGGGTGTTGCTTCACAGGCTAAAAGACTTAAAAATAAGGGTCAGATGTTTTTCACATTCTCTTGATTGACCCTACTAGACTGCTCCATTAGACCTTGGATAACGGAGTTTGCAGGTTACATGAGTAAAATATAGTCTGTAGTGAACTGAGCCAATTCTTCTGAAGCAAACTGCGGTCCATTGTCAGAGATCACTGAGTCACATATACCATGTGTAGCAAAAAACCTGTTGAAGAAAACTTACAAGCTTCAATGGTTTCTCTCAAGCTACGTAAGTAAAGATAGTTTCTTCACAGCGACTGTAGTTGTCAACTAGTGGAAGGTAATGATTTGGATTCATCTCAAACAAGTTTGCTTCTAGTCTTTCCCAAGCTCTCCCTCTATCTCTCTCTCTGGCAAGGTTGAAGGATAGAGGGGTTCAACTGTTTGGTTTCAGCTGATTTGACAAACTAGTTTTGCTGATCATCTTTTGAATTTGAGTAAACATCCTGGGCCATCATTTAAACCTCCAGGCTCTCAATCGGCACTTGACAATGCTCTGGTGAACTCGGTGGATCTTGTCCAGCACCTGAAATTTTTCCTTCAATGGAAGAATTAAGCAGTTGTCACATAGTAACAAACCATCAACCACTGTGAGGTGACTCTGAACATCCCAGTAGGCCTGCAAAGCAAGGTAAGCATCAGACTTGTATGCTGATTAGTCCTGTTCGCATCATCTTACTACTTCTCTTCACATTTCATCTTGCGTTTGAGCCTCTTTAAGATCAACAATTGCTTTGATTTTTTGCTGAACCTGGTTAGCATATTCAGCAACCTTTTCAATCAGGTGATAGTTTGAAGAAGTAAAAGCTCCCACTGGTGCTCGAGATCATGCATCGACATCAAGAAGTGATCTTTTGCTTGCACATACTGAAACACTGGTGCATCTTTCATCATCCTGAGTCACATTCTAAGAATCCTGGTAGGCACTCTATCCAGATCCTTGGTTGTCATCAAACAGACAAGTAGTTTGTGTCTGTTTCCAGAGTAAACTTGATAGGTTTAATGAACTGGTCGAACATTTCACAAGCCCAAACTGTGCTCAGAGCTTCCTCTTCAATGGTGACATAGTTTGTCTCAGTATATGTGAGTGAGCCATTTGCATAGTTTTCCGGTGTCATCTGCATAAATTTAGAACAGTAGCTCTAAGACCAATGTTGCAAGCATCTATGCTTATGATAGTTGGTAGCTTTAGGTCATAGTAGGCTATTGTCTGCGATGAGGTGAGTATCTCCATAATCTGACGGAAGGCTTTTTCCTGTGCTGGACCCCACAGCCATTCACTTGATTCTTGAAGTAGACTCTTAAGCATTGATGGTAGCTGAGCTTATAATAAACTCAACCATCTGGTTGAGCATGCCATTAATCTTCATTTTTGTTTTGTTGAAAGGTGCTTGACACTCTGATTTCTTTTTTTATGGAACTATCAAAGCTAACACCTCTCTTATCAATGACATGTCTGAGAAATGTTTATGAAGTCCTACTTAACTCACACTTTTTTCCATTTAGTGTCAGTCCAGAGTCCTGTAAGATTTTCAATACTTTTTGAAGTGCTTTGTCATAAGCTTGTAAATTCTTGCCATGGATCAATGCATCGGCCATGTGGTAGACTACTCCCTGTACTACCTCTAAGCGCCTAGTCATAACTTTCTGAAACACCTCTGGAGCACTAGCTATGCCAAAAGGTATTCTATTGAAGTAGAAGCGCCCGAATGGTAACAAAAAAGTGGTAAGCCTATGTGACTCGCTATGCAACTTTATTTGACGGGAACCACTGATACATGAAAAAATATAGTAGCGCCGTTTCATACTTGAAACAAATAAACATATTATATAACACTTCTGAGACAATTCAATTTCAGCCTCCGAGTTTCTAGTTCAAAGTTTGAACTAGAAGTTTGAAGTTCAAACCAACCTAGTTTGAACTTAAAACCAACCGCATGGTTATGCCAAAGAATTCAAAGGAGTATGTAACATTACTCTTGGATATCGCAAGTCAAATTCTTTGGCCAACAAGGCTCGTCACATTCAGGCTCTAGAGCTGCTGGGGTTGGAACCCTTTTTTCAAGTTTGATAGTTTGCCCGATAATCTTTACCATATTACTAAAAAGCCATTTGCGATAACAGCAATTGTATGCAATTAATTATGTATTTATTTAACTTTAAAATGAACATGAATGTAATTGCAAATATATATTCAGCTCACTTCATTTGAAAATGATTAGCTTGTTTTAATCTGCTAGCTAACTAATAATCTGGTTTAATATCTATAATAATATTAATATTGTTATAACTATAACAATATTAGCTGTTTTTTTACATCATTATCAGTGAGCCTTGATCGCAGTCTTCTATTGGTTCATATCAATTTGAAAAAGAATTGCTCGTAATTCTATTTGGTTCCAAATACACGCGCATATTTTAATGTGTTTCCTTATAAAGGGAAATTCTTTGGAGGAAACGCAGTCTTTGTAGAAATTGAGTAATATGAGATTGCTGCACCTTGCTCTCAATTCATCATTGCTTTGGACCTGGATTATTTTAAGTTGCAACTCATTAGGAGTATCAGCTGGTTCCACGCTGAATTGCATGGCAAAGACATTCAACTCTCCTTGCTGAGCTTTTACATCTTGAAATCTTCGTTCAAGTTCATCTAGCAGTAGTGAACGCTCATCAGCATATTTATGTGTACTTTCTGGAGTTTGATGCTGCAGAGTCGAAACATGTGCGGTGTTATCTCATTCCAATTGCATTTTGAACAGTTTAGTTTCAAGCACTTTTTATATTTGATCGCAAGTCACTGAGAAGTTAATTGTAGCCTTGTAGCTTCTGGTTCAACTCGGATAAGTGGTTTGTAATGTCAACCATGAAGTCAAGATCACACAACATTTTACTGTCACCCAGCTCCATAACAGGCCTGTCTTACATATCCAAATATTCTTTTGTTTTTTTCATTTGTTCTTTTCTTTCTCCAGCATGTTTTCATGACTCAACCACTTTACTTCACAATAATAAATAGCATCACTGTACTGTTACTACACCTTATTGAAAAACTGCTGACAATTAGTGAGACCTCTACTTTTTATGAAATTTTCGCAAGATACTACTTCTTAAAGACTGAGCACACAGATTCTCCTGATGTATGATGCAGTGGTACAATACTAAACCACTTAGTTTCAGATTGAGATGAGATAGTTGTTTTTTACGTAAGCAGTTAATCATTTTTGTTTTTCGACCATTATTTGAGCGCCACCCGTGGTAAGGCCACATAGTTTCTCAAATTTAAGCTCAATTTATTCATATTATTCATTGCAGCAACAAGTTTCTCAATAATGTCCTGACATTTCATAGTGCCATGTATGCCCTCCAATGACAACAACTCAGTTGTTTCACTCATCAGTAATAATATGAACAAATATAGCCAATTGAGCAGTATTTGTTGTCTGCTGTCTCACCAAAAGCCAGAGAATAAAATTGGAATTCCTTCAACTGGTCTAATGTCTTTTCAGTGTTTTTTGCTATATCAGTAATCTGATATTGCTCTTCTGGATAGGCTGATATTATTGAATAAATTCACTTTGTCGGGTGTCAGCGATTCACCAGCAGTGACGATTCACTTCTTTACAAATTCTCTTTCACTGTCAGGTCTCAGTTTCCTTGCATTTAACTCACTAATTGCAAAACTAGTTTGGTGACAACTTTTATTGTTAACAAGAGTTCTAGTTAATGCAGCTTGTTGCGACTTCAAACCCTGTTGAAAAGCATTGATTTTGTCCCCGCGTTGTTGTCCAGTCAGTTCAGAGAGTTTACTATGCCTTGTATGGTAAGGCCGTTACATATTTGGCGTTCCAGATGTCCATTTTTTAGCTCATAAGTTTCTTCGTTTTTTTCTTTAACTTTTATCGCAGCACCATCGCAATAAGTAATAATTGTATCAGTTGCTTTTTTCATCACTGTTATAATATCCCTACATACCAGGCAAAGAAGTTTATTTTTATCTTCCACAAAAAAGTCATTAGTTCATTGCTGTTGAAACACTCGATGATTTGCATCTACTTTTTCGTTTTACTGAGATAGCCATTTCTTTGTGTGCAGTCACATGATTTCCAAAAAAACCGCGATATCCAACCAAAAAAGCCGCTTCCATGTTCAGTCTTCAATAACAGTAGAGTAATCACTTTTTTCTAATTCATCATATTATTGCATCTCATTTTTATTAGCCGGCAGTGTGAGTCAGTAAGATCATAGTAGTAGGTAAATATTATATTACAATGGACTTTCGCCATACTGTTTTAATTCATTCCAGTGTTGGCATGGTAAGGTGAAAATGTTGTATAGAGCAGTATAAAAACCCATAGTAATTATCTAATGCAAACACTCCTTGTAAATATCATCAAAATTTTATATACCCACTGTACATATTAAAAATTATTAGCAAATTAATATGTTAACCTTAGTAACTATAGTTACTGACAGTAATTTTAGTCTATTTAGTGCTTTTCGTGGTTATGATCTGCAATAAAATTTCAGTCTAATTTACAGTAGACGCTCCTATGACGTATACCTTCTATAACGAAAATTCCAGATAATGTAAAGAGTTCCTGTGAAGTTTTTGCTTCCTATTACATAAAAAACTCCATATAACATAAAGTGTCCAGTAGAGTGAGTTCTCAAATTCGAGTTGAATGTTACTCTGCTTTGCCGCACTTGCTAGTGAAAAACAACTTTCGTGCTGCATTATATGTTATATATACAACTTCCATGGCGATTTAGTTCGTGGTGATAGATAGTCAGATGAGTCGACAAAACAGAAAATGGGTAGCTCCGCAATTGTTCATACATAAAGGCGATTGATTGGTGCAGGTGTTACAACGCTGGCCTACCAATCTGAATGTTAGGGTTGGAGTAACATCGAAAGTTATCTTTTATCCTAACCTTGAACCCCCTAGATACAGATAGATAAAGAACGGGTAGTACCACTTTGTATAGTAAAATTATTTTGTTATTTTGCTTTGATGTAAATGAATGAAATATTTGCTAGTAGCTTTACAGAATAGATCTTGCTGTTTAAAAAGAAATTAAGCAAATATTTCTAAATAAACATCAAAAATGTGCATCCCCATCAAACTGTTGTCAAATTGCCACAATCATGATCTATAAAACCAGTGAGATTGATCACAAAAAGGAGAAAGGTTGTCAATGAGGTCAATATACTGCAGTTATGGTACAGCCCACAAATTAAAAAAGTTAAGTCAAGTGTTTCGTTTTTGTATAGCCAAAGGGTGAGTTTGTAAAGATCTTAAAACAGCAATTTACATGTATTTTACTGTTCTTATAGCGTGAAATCCCTATAACGTAAACGGTCCTGGAATGGATCACTTATGTGGTAGGAGCGCCTACTATGTGCTGTACATACCATAGGGAGTTCTTACCTTCTAGGCAGACGTATAACATAAATTTTAAATTGAACTTAAAAGAATTTAGCTTACTAAACACATACTTGAAAGAAGTTTTAGTATGTATTTTACTAGCTTCAACTTGGTCATCGGCAAAATTTTATCACTCATCTGTTTCTGATTTTGTTTTCACCATAACGAATAACGTTGAACTGAGAGAGAGCGTGCATCATATCTCTTTCATGCGTTGTGGGAGGTAATTCGGCAATTAGCATATCATCATCTTTGTTATTCCGACATATTCAGCACACTGACCGACTGCCAAATTTGAATTTTAAGAAAATATTTTGTTGATATCATTTGGCAAAAAAATATACGGCGAGGGCAAAGAAGCGTCATGTTTCACATCGTAAGGCGAAAAAACTATATAACCGGGTCATCGTACTCGAGGGAAAACTGTGCTAGACTGTATCATGTATGTTTGAATGATTATTCACTTTTATTATTATTAACTTTCCAATTATCTGAAGGGCTTTATAAATAAGACTGACTGGCTTGATTTGGCCGTAGGTTCCCCACCCCTGCTCTAAAGTATTTTTTCATGATCTCTCATAGATATTCTCGGGTTACCTGTCACTGTTTTTTTGCATCTACTACCACCTTCTGGTAGTTTCTGTGCTACACCTTAATCACTCACTGACTTTTATAGTCAATTCCCCTAGCACATCATTTTTAACTATTTTAGTTCTACCGACAAGTCACGGGCCATTTGGCAGCTATGATTGTACTAAATCGGTACAGTTTTAGTCTCATCCTGCCTAGCTTCAACTCATCTTTTGAAGGATCACCAATTTTTTATTAAAATTGAAACAAAAAGGATTTTGCTTTGAGATTTACCATTCCCTCTATAACTCATTTTTCATGAGATCCTACACCATATGTTCAGCTGTGTCATATCTTTGGAGAAAGCTAAAAAAGCTGAGCTCTAGTTTTTCGTAGACCGACAAATTTTACAAGAATAGGTTTGAATAGGGAATATTGGTTTCATATTCCCTTCCTAATGTCAGTTTTAGTCACTGTACTATCTACAGTGGTTTCCTACTCGTAGTTATAAATTTTGATGCACTGCTATTTTTGCTTTGCAAAAAGACTGACATATAGGACGTCTACCTGACATCTACCTTTTTGCTTCGCCAAAAGACAGGTAGACTTTTGGTCATGTCTCTCCTCACGGTACAATTAGGTTTTTTTATGATCTCGCTACAGTTGGCTGCAGTCTCTGCATTGCATCACCAGATTTTTCTAATGTATGTTTAGATTAAGCTGTTTAATGCTATTTCATGAGTGTACAACACAAATAGAAAGACAGTTATGTTCTTATCTATATTACATATACCGCAAAGCCTCTATTTGAATCCTACAACTATTAGGATTTCACCTCTAATAGAACGCCATTATAGAAGAAGGGTTGAAAAATACAGTGCCACCCTGTATATAATTGAACACCACCTCTAATATACCGTCACTTTAACATTCTTTGATCTTCGCGAACCAATAATAAGAAGTAATCAATAAAAAATTTTCTACAAAATGGTACTAATAATGACTAAATTACATCAATAACAATGAATTATTTTATTGTTGTTGTCACGGTTGCCCTAAATTTACAGGCGATGTGCCTAAGAAGATCAATCGTCAGAATAATCATAAGTATACTCTGATTCGCAGTCACTAAGGTCTAAACCCTGACCTGAAAGCTTTAAAATGTTAGATAAACGGTGAGAATACTTTTCAGTAACAGCGTATGACATAATAGCAGCCATTGTTTTGGCATATTGAAGTCCGTTTTTAGCTCCGTTTTTACTCAAGTTTTTTTACGTTTTTCCCCAAAACTTTGAGCGCAACACCATCGAAATAAGTAATAGTTGTATCAGTCTTATATGTTTTACTCAAAGTAGTTCCTTGTTTGATTCGGTCTGATGCATTGACATATAACAAAAACCTTTTTGCAAAAAAGTTAATGCCAACGGCATTAATATTGCTGTCTGAAGGGGAGTGCAAAATATAGGCGACATTCACATCCCTCCATCTGTAACAGAGTTACATATATCTGGCAAAGATTTTTACCAGCTAGTCGAAAAATAAACTGCCACCCTCTTTTTGAACGTCACCTAACAAAACGCCACTATAGAGGAGGGGTTGAAAAATGCACCGCAATGTTGCTCAAACAAAGGTTTTACGGTATCTTATATTCTAATTATATCAAGGAAGCTAAATATCTTGTTTCTTCTAAAATTCAAACACTATCATTTTTTATAAACAAAGTGCATGGAGGTCGCATTGACTGTCAAGTCAGTTGATGTTTTTTTGCCCAAGATATGTTTTTATGCCTTTCATGCTTTTTCCAAGCTAACATGTTTTCCAAGTTGAATTGTAAATTACAGATTTACTGAAAGCTGTTTAGCCTTTTTTGTATTGTTCAGTAAAGAGTTAAATGTACCCATCTAGTACGTCATGTTTTGTCTTGTATTCTTTTCAAGTCATTTATGAACATATTATATGGTAGATTTGTCGTCATTTAAGCGGCATTTAGTACTAAATGAAAAGTTTTTATAGTACATTGATTCCCTAAGGTGTTTGCTATTCACTGTCCAGTATTTTTATTCCTAGTAGAGTTACATTATATTTCTAATCATTATTTGATAAGTTTAGTCTGATATATCATGGAAAGTTTGGTGTTTAAAGTGTGGTTCTAATTCCTATTCGTATGAAAAAGGAGTAAAACACTTCTTTACAAAACCCCATTTGAAGGCCCTCAGTCAGTATAGTAAGGAGATTGACTTTAGATTGCCACACCCAAATTAAACCATTTCATTTGAACCTGGGGCTAGTAGTGAAACGCATTCATGTATAAAAAGTTTTCACCTATCCATAACAAAAACTCTTGTCATCGATCCGAGGAAAGCTGTATAACGTTTTCACGACGTTTTAGCAGCTTCAACTTTATTATGAGGATACTATAGTTTGTTTCTCAGGCATGTTGAGAAGTCAATGTTGTCCTGAGCCTGTCTTGATCCCAGCTCTACGCTATTTATATATCTCATTACTCCACAAGTTTAGAAATATTTTTATTTGTTTTGCTGATTTCCACTTTTCTTTAGTGTATTGCTCTGAAAGTTAGTTTCATTGTGTTTTGGATATGGTGAGATATATAAGCTCATGTTATGAAGGGATTCCCATGTTTGCTAACCAATTAATAATGATTTGGGGTCTGTTGATTGCCACACAAGTTAAGTCATTTTATTTGAAACTGGGGCTAGTAGTGACACGCATTCATGTATAACAGGTCCTCACCTATCCATAACAAAAACTATCTTGTCATCGATCCTAGGAAAGCTGTATCACTTTTGTATGACCTTTTATTTCAATTTTCTACTACATTGTTTTTCATGATAACTTTTTATACTTTTAGTGTTTTTGTTATATAATATATTTTGTTGGATGATTAATGTATTTATAGTAAAAGCATGCATTGTATATTATATTTTATTTATTGTATATTATACAATTTATGTTTTATTGGTAACATGCCAGATAGTTTTCCTTCATCCAAAGTTTTCTATTTTTGTCCTTGTCTTTGTTTTTTTCTGGATAATGTTGAAAAGTATTTTTTCTTTGCCTCCACAGCTCCTTAGTGAGAGGGCTTCACACACTGCCCGAGCTTCCATATAGTTATGGGGCTCTATCTCCTGTCATCTCTGAGGAAATCATGACCCTTCATCACTCCAAACATCATCAAACTTACGTGGACAACCTGAACGCCACAGAGTCGAAGCTCAATGAGGCACTGGCATCTGGTATTTACCATAAATGAGTTCTTATTGTATTGTGTTCATACAAACAAAAAGGTATTTTAAAGCATCGCATCCACAAATAATATTAGCCCTTTTAGTAAAGGTCTCTGTCTAAATATTTTGGTTATCTTATCCTTTTCCCAACATGACGGTCACATGACTATGGGCTGCTCTTAACTCTGTTTCACTGGTTGATGCTGACAGAAGCACATCAGGCTGTTGAAAGAATTGATAAATAAAATAATATTGATTTCAGTATTTTTAATGAAGAAATTTTTTATGCTTCTCGGTAGTATGATTGTTAATTTTATACATGGTCTCATTGGTTTCTCTTTGAGAATGAAAACAAAGTTTAGTTTTTCAGTAATGTGAGAACAAAGTGTTTATAGTAACGGAATATCAATCGAAACTTTAATTGAAATTCTTACTTTGCTGTGGTTGTTTGCATTTTATTATTGTATTATGTTTTAACTTAATCCGGATTTTTCGTGTTGTGATTTCGTTTAATAAAAACAATGCCCAAAACTTATTTATGAAAAAAATTATTGTTCTTTTTTCTCAAAATTTCTGAAATCCTTTGCAGTTTTCGTGTTTACCCATTAATTGTTTGTGTGTGACAGTACTTGCGGTTTTTCCCACAAGCAGGATGTCATGACAAATAAAGCTATAGGCGATTTTGAAGACTAGTGGTAGTTTTAGACATGGTGATTTTCCTTTCGCATTCCCAAAGTTGTTTTCTAGTGTAATTAAGTGTTACTCTTTAGGAGCTTTTAAAGTTCACTGTAATGACTAAGAACATTATTAATGAAGAACTTGCTTAAATTTCCTCAATCAACAAATTAATATACTCAACGTTTAATTCTACATTTGCCTTGAAATGTCTACGTCGTACTTTTTGGAAAGAATCGTTCTACCTTTGAGTATTTTACAGGAGACATATCAGCTGCCATCGCACTTGAGCCAGCAATGAAGTTCAATGGAGGCGGGCATATAAACCACAGCATTTTCTGGACAAATCTCTCTCCTCATGGCGGCGGAGTTCCCAAAGGTAGTTCACTTGGTTAAACAGTAGATGCTACTTGCGTTTAACATAGAGTTGGGCTTTAGTCGTAGATGCTCGCTAGAAGTTAGTAAGTGTAAACTTACTTTAGTCGTAGATGCTCGCTAGAAGTTAGTAAGTGTAAACTTACTTTAGTCGTAGATGCTCACTAGAAGTTGGTAAGTGTAAACTTACTTTAGTCATATATGCTCGCTAGAAGTTGGTAAGTGTAAACTTACTTTAGTCGTAGATGCTCGCTAGAAGTTGGTAAGTGTAAACTTACTTTAGTCATAGATACTCGCTAGAAGTTGGTAAGTGTACACTTACTTTAGTCATAGATGCTTGCTAGAAGTTGGTAAGTGTAAACTTACTTTAGTCGTAGATGCTCGCTAGAAAATGGTAAGTGTAAACTTACATTAGTCGTAGATGCTCGCTAGAAGTTAGTAAGTGTAAACTTACTTTAGTCATAGATGCTCGCTAGAAGTTAGTAAGTGTAAACTTACTTTAGTCGTAGATGCTCGTTAGAAGTTAGTAAGTGTAAACTTACTTTAGTCATAGATGCTCGCTAGAAGTTGGTAAGTGTAGACTTACTTTAGTCATAGATGCTCGCTAGAAGTTGGTAAGTGTGAACTTACTCTAAAGATGAACTTGCACCAAGTTTTAGTAAATTTTATCAGAAAGTATCTGTATGCTTCATTTATGATTGTTTTAAATTAAAGATTAAGGTTAAAATCGACAAAACCTGAGCGCGATTAAAATGCTCAGAAGAAAAATATACATGCGCTGCATGATGCTACTTGTTGCTATATTGTTCATCTAGTTTATGATGGTGATAATAATAATAATATTGTTCATCTAGTTTATGATGGTGATAATAATAATAATATTGTTCATCTAGTTTATGATGGTGATAATAATAATATTATATTGTTCATTTAGTTGGCGAAATGACTCCACGAGTTAGTATCGTTAACAATGATCATCTGTAGTCTAGTACTAAGCTTAAGATTTGCTATGCTAAACCCTAGTCATTCATTTCAGCTATTGTGTTATGCTTAGTTACCAAGACAAAGTAAATGTAGGTACAAATGTTAAGTGATAGATTAATTTGGCCCAAAGCTTTGTTTACTTTGAAAAGGAATAGTTTGTAAAGAGAGTCATAGTTTCCATCTTAGTGTTCACTTACCGTGGATAATTTAGGCAACTCTCTCGATGCTCATATGGGCGTCAAGTGAAAAACCTTGCAAGATTTTACATGTCTCATGGTAAGGACTGTAACATTTACATTACAGACCATAAAGTTCATCCTTGAGTTTTCACTGAATATTCTTTGGTTAAGATAACTTGATTTTATTTAATCTGTTGATTATCTCGGACTTTAGTTTAGATGCAGTTTACTTTGCAGCTGGACATGTCTCTAGTTGTCAAGGTTTTCTTGCTACAGGACTCAGATATTTCCAGCCAAGGCCAGAGAGTCATCGTTTCAGCGACATTGTTCTTAAACACACAGCTTCTGCTTTCAATTAGCTTAGCAGACATTATATTCAACCTTTGAGGGATTTCTCACACAATTATGTCTGTTTGTTTGTAATTAAACTGCATTTAAATTGATTCAAATAGTTTTGATTGCAGAATCTTTATTTTACTCACCTGTCTGTGTGGTTATCTTCAAATGCATTTCCCCTAAATAGACCTGAATAGCTTCAATCAAGGTTTGCGATATCTGATGGACTATCTGGTATTAGATGTAGTTTTTAGAGTGTTAGATATGCGGGATCATGAAAGGATGGACTTTTTTATGAATTCGGACATCAACATAGGAATATTTCAACTTGCAGTCAGGCCTCAACTTTTTATCACCTTCACATACAATGTTTCAACATACAATGTCTCAACGTACAATATCTCAACGTACAATATCTCAACGTACAATGTCTCAACATACAATGTCTCAACATACAATGTTTCAACGTACAATGTTTCAACGTAAAATGTTTCAGCATACAGTTTCTCAACATTGGAAATATTCATTTCAACATATGAACAGCTTCAACATTTTCAGCAGATCAGAGGTTTGCCTGTATTAGTATTGAGAACCTAGGAGGTACACCGTGGATGAGCAGTTTGTTTATTAAATTTGTTGATATTCTGTGAGGTCATGCAAGTAACACAGGCTTGTCAAATATCTTCAACCTGATGAGGTTTAAAGGGCTGTTCAGTGGTTGTAGGCTCATTCTTTCAGTTCAGCTTTCTTGAAGATTCATGCAAAAGATTAATGGAAATTTCCAATGCGTCGACCGAACATTTGGCTCAAAATATTAATGTAGTTTAGGAGAGTTCAGTTCATTTTTGAGGTGGTTACAAACACTAAAAGTGTGTATGCATAGTTTAGTCCTCTATTTCCTTGTTTATACACATATGATTCCATATGCAGGTGATATCAAAGAACTGATTGAGAGAGATTTCAGTAGTTTTGACAAGTTCAAGGAGCTGATGACAGCCAAGACCGTTGGAATTCAGGGTTCAGGCTGGGGATGGCTCGGGTGGAATCCGAGACACGGTCGCCTCAGGATGACCAAGTGCCCTAACCAGGACCCTCTCACCACCAAAGGTCTGTTTTTAATCGTTAGTAGGTGTACAAGTTTGCATAATATTAGTGTAATGTATACTTATATATATAAATATATAAGTATACATATATATAATATATATACTATATTATATATATAAGTATACATATATATATATAATATATATACTATATTATATATACATAAGTATACATATACAGTATATTATATATTATACCAGATTTCTCTCATTGTCGACGTGGTCCCGTCATAGTTTAGTTGCGATTGTCAATAATACCAGATTGTGCCAGCTATTCGATGTTAAACATTATTGAACGATAATTGTAGTGTCATCATAATAACATTATATTCTGTCGGATAATCTGGAGTTGTCAATCCTTTATATGATGTTAGTATCAATTCTGATGCATGACCAAGATTAACATGGCTGTACAGGGAATAAATTGCAAAGTAACGACTCTCATTCTTTTCAACTCATTCTTTTCTATAAATATCACATAACTAAAACACTACAATAGTTCCAGAGGGTTGCTTTGAGGTGAAAAAATAACAATCCTCGACTGAACTATTCATGATTCGTAATCCTACTGATCGGTTGCTGAAAGATCGAAATATCTGCATTAATATCACCGTGTCTTTACAAAGGTTTTATTTCGTTTAGTTAACTTTGATTTTGCTGCATTCGATCATCAAATGTTGGGAGGATCACTGGGGTTAACGCTTGATTGTTTTATCTACGGCTTAATATTCATTTGAGTTAACTTGAGACTTTTTTAGTATTTTAGCATTGTCTTTGACCGTTAAAATAATAGTTTCTTGAACAATCATTTTAGCCAGTTTGCTGTCTCATTTACTTGTAGGTAAATTTTGTAACACCGTGTGTCTGTTTGACAAAATGTAGAAATATCGTTCGATTATTCAAACTTTGTAAACAAAATCTGTCTAACTTGGTTGAAATGCATCTTTAGTTCAACTTAAGTTCTTGGAAAACAAACATTTAGTTTTAGTAGGTATACTGCATTGAATCAAGATGTGGAAAGGACTTCCCAATGAGGTTTCTTAAAAGTACTATTCATGTTATACCTATATGATTGTATTTCTGTAATCTATATTTTATAATTTCGTTACATTTTACATTTTGTATAATATCATATATAGAAATATCTAGCTATTTCGCAGTTCAGGTTTTGCGACGACAGTACTTTTCGTGGTAAAAATATTCATTAAAAATCAACGACTAAAATACATAAATTTTTCTCATATTGTTACCTTACAAGATCATCAGGGTTTGCCGGCTCCCTGCTTCGCTAGGTGTAAATGTTCAAAGTGCCTGTGACGCTCTTTATCATGCATTTTAAATGCCCTCAACCGTCAGAATTGTTTAATAAGTCTGGGCAAAAGAGGAAAATCTTACATTTTATAAAAAAGTGACTTTATTGAATAGGAATTCATTAGTTTTTTTTCGCGGATTTCACCTTTATGCAGGTCCGTCGGTCACAATTAACCACGTAAAATGAGAGATCACTGCTATATATGTTCAGTTTAAACAAACTGCAAAACTCTTAAGGATTAAAGCAAGGATGGTTACAAACAGGTGAAGTTGGAAATTCGTATTTATTCTTTATTGATAATAACACTCCATAAAACCTGTGACAATGAAATTGGTAACCAATTGACAATCAATTCACTAAATCACAAAATAACCCATAAATAAATCAACAATTTTTGTAATAGCATAATTCCAAAAGGGATGAGGTGTTAATAAAAACAAACTTAAGTACAAACCTGTGCCTCTACTTAACCCAATCAATGTTCCATGATAGCAGTACTGTATATTAAGGTAGAATCATATCAATCAATGTTCCATGATAGCAGTACTGTATATTAAGGTAGAATCATATCAATCAATGTTCCATGATAGCAGTACTGTATATTAAGGTAGAGTCATATCAATCAATGTTCCATGATAGCAGTACTGTATATTAAGGTAGAATCATATCAATCAATGTTCCATGATAGCAGTACTGTATATTAAGGTAGAATCATATCAATCAATGTTCCATGATAGCAGTACTGTATATTAAGGTAGAATCATATCAATCAATGTTCCATGATAGCAGTACTGTATATTAAGGTAGAATCATATCAAACAATGTTCCATGATAGCAGTACTGTATATTAAGGTAGAATCATATCAAACAATGTTCCATGATAGCAGTACTGTATATTAAGGTAGAATCATATCAAACAATGTTCCATGATAGCAGTGCTGTATATTAAGGTAGAATCATATCAAACAATGTTCCATGATAGCAGTACTGTATATCAAGGTAGAATCATATCAATCAATGTTCCATGATAGCAGTACTGTATATTAAGGTAGAATCATATCAAACAATGTTCCATGATAGCAGTACTGTATATTAAGGTAGAATCATATCAATCAATGTTCCATGATAGCAGTACTGTATATTAAGGTAGAATCATATCAATCAATGTTCCATGATAGCAGTACTGTATATTAAGGTAGAATCATATCAATCAATGTTCCATGATAGCAGTACTGTATATTAAGGTAGAATCATATCAAACAATGTTCCATGATAGCAGTACTGTATATCAAGGTAGAATCATATCAATCAATGTTCCATGATAGCAGTACTGTATATTAAGGTAGAATCATATCAATCAATGTTCCATGATAGCAGTACTGTATATTAAGGTAGAATCATATCAATCAATGTTCCATGATAGCAGTACTGTATATTAAGGTAGAATCATATCAATCAATGTTCCATGATAGCAGTACTGTATATTAAGGTAGAATCATATCAATCAATGTTCCATGATAGCAGTACTGTATATTAAGGTAGAATCATATCAAACAATGTTCCATGATAGCAGTACTGTATATCAAGGTAGAATCATATCAATCAATGTTCCATGGTAGCAGTACTGTATATCAAGGTAGAATCATATCAATCAATGTTCCATGATAGCAGTACTGTATATTAAGGTAGAATCATACCAATCAATGTTCCATGATAGCAGTACTGTATATTAAGGTAGAATCATATCAAACAATGTTCCATGATAGCAGTACTGTATATTAAGGTAGAATCATATCAATCAATGTTCCATGATAGCAGTATTGTATATTAAGGTAGAATCATATCAATCAATGTTCCATGATAGCAGTACTGTATATTAAGGTAGAATCATATCAATCAATGTTCCATGATAGCAGTACTGTATATTAAGGTAGAATCATATCAATCAATGTTCCATGATAGCAGTACTGTATATTAAGGTAGAATCATATCAATCAATGTTCCATGATAGCAGTACTGTATATTAAGGTAGAATCATATCAAACTTACGTTGAGTCATAAAAGTTAATATTAAGGGGTTAGCGTTATGTCATTACGGTCTTACTTAGTAGGCCCTTAAGGACTGCTATTGGTCAGACAAATAGGCCTGTGGTAGCAAAAACAAGCGATAAAACTGTATAAAAAAGTCGTGGAACTACTTGATGAAATAAACAGCTGCAAAGCTCAGTGCAACGTTAAAATGGATGCAAATAAAGTAATATTTATCAGGCCAAGGTTGCTTTTGTTAATATTAAATTTAAATTCAAAAAGATTTATAACATTATATATGTATTATTACTTAATAATTGATGCTACTAAGTGTTCTAAATAAAATTCACCAAATTGTCACTACCGTGGCGTAGGTTCGCTACTAGATACTCTTACTAACATCATACAATAGTTCAAAGTTCACAATGCATTAAGAAAGCAATCTTTACTATAATAAAAAACGTGTCTGTTTGTCCAAAGCCACGGTCAGGTTAGAAAAAAGGATAGCTTCATTTGGGATTCAAACTCCGCACATGCAGCAAGAAACACTGATATTTTAACATCTGCGTCAATCAGCCACCTTCCTAATTTTTGGAATAATTTTACATAGTTATCACACCTGATGATCTCTCACGGTGCACTATACTGCCGGTGTAATAGTAGCTATAATGTAGCACTATATAGATATCATAGTTGTTTATAAGAATAGAATAGTAACAGCATAAAGATCAGTATTTTCAAAGGGAGCAAATAATTGCTTGCTTCGGTAGTAATGTCGATTATCTCGGTTATTGGTTTATTATAAGTTATTTTCCCAGTGTTTGGTAATAGATTATTCCTGCAGATATGATGCATAACTTGATTTCAAGTCAATTTGATAGCCAGTCATAAATTAGATGTCTTGCAATACAGTAATAGTTGATTAGATTGGTTGTACGTCATGATTTGAATTGATTCCGAAAGGTGCTACGATTTACAAAAGACTGCACTAGCAATATCATTATCATGCGTTATGCTACTTCATCCATGTTTATAATATCTTGTAGATGTGATCCCTCTTCTCGGTATTGATGTGTGGGAACATGCGTATTATCTTCAATATAAGAATGCTCGGGCTAACTATGTCAAGGCCATTTGGGATGTCATAAACTGGGATAATGTTAATGAGAGGCTGGATGCAGCGAGAATGCAGTCATAATTTGGCGTTGTTGCCCAGGCCCATATGTACTTCGGGTTTTCTCAGCTTTGTTTTACTCTTCTTAATAATCTCCACAACAAACCCGTGTTCTTGTTTTTTGGTATGTAATGACTGTGCTCTTTTGCACACTGCTTGCTTATTAATGTTTAAAGCATTGGGTGCTCTTTGATAATACATTTGTGTCGTATATGCACATACACTGTAAATGTCTTAGTCTTATATCAGGCCTCATTGCGCTAAAGCGATGCTGCAAAAGGGAATGTCTAACGATTTCTTATGTGTCTATGGAAGTCGAAGACAATGTAAAAAAAGGTTTTATCCGCCCTAGTTTTGTCGATTAGCTATGCTAATGCGTATTATGGCTTCATGATTCCTCCAGCTTTTTTCTTTTGCTCAACTAATTTTGTTGAAGAAAATAAATCACAAATCACCCTTTTATGGAAGAAATTATCCTTTTACCTGTATAAAAATTAAGTAGTACATGTACTTGAAAATCGTTTGAATATTTTCCACATTCTTCATCCATGTAGTAACTGAAATTTGTGTCATTTCATTTTGTAAAGCTGATTTTCAAAGTTGTCCGTCTCTTTTTGATGATGCCTGGCTAGCAATAAAGTGAGTCTAGCACGTTGTTGCCCTACAACTAGCCTCTCGGTAAGCTATATCCAAAATAACATAGATTCACGCCGTTCGATCATGAAGGTAAAACATGAGTACTTTATAGCCTTATTTGATGTTATTTTGTTTACTCAGAATAAGACGATTAAATGTGGAAAAACGCTGAATCAGATTAAATGACGATTAAATGTGAAAAAACTTGAATCAAAATGATAATCTTTACTATAGTAAGAGCCGTGTCCACTCGTGCAAAGCCGTCGAAGATTGAGAAAAAATATTGTATCTTACGAGATTTGAACTCGTGACTTTCAGCACGATAAACCAGCACTAACAGCTGTGCCAGTTCTGTACATATTAAGCTCACCTACAATTTCTCGCGCACACTAGACTTCCAGGATACTACTATATAACATAAGTAACAGCGCAGATCCCTTATATCATAAAACATTTGGTCTTTGGTAATCTGGCTCTCAAAGAAATAGCAAAGTAATGTTCCATGAACTTCGTCCTCTAACAATTCAGCTTTTGTCAAGTGAAGTAATTTTTTTAATCTTTTGCAAATGAGCAAAGGCCTAATTCAGCCTTCTTATTTAGGCTAGTATGATTTTTTGATTTAAAAAAATTGTCAAGCGCAAATTAGTTAGGCATTATGTTAAAAATATAAAAATGTTTTCGCTTTTGATACCATAAGCTAAAAGGATGCAACAAATTGTATTATATTATCATATTACTTTATAGGCAATATTTGCATTTTAAATAGAAATGTTTTTCTCAAACTAGGCCATGCAAAAATAGTGAAAAAAAGAAAAAGGGCAACAGTTAGTCATTAAAATCGAACCTGTAATTGTCATGTAAAAAACGAGAATACAAACCATGAAAGACCTTGAAACCTTTAATTGAAGTCAAATAAACATTTAGCATAAGCAGAGTAAGAAGATGGAAAGATTTGGAAAGATCATTCATTGGAATAATATATGCTGGAATATGATGTAGATTTGCAATTAGTCGAAATGCTCTTTTTCACAACAAAAATAAATCCTTTGTGACAGCTTGGAGCTGGATTATAATAAATGTGGATACCATAAATAATATGGCAAAATATAAACTGATAGCAAAATGCGATGGCAGATTTTAAATTTATGTATGGCCTGCAAAACTGGAGCAGAGTCAATGACTTTGTGACCTTATTACAAATAGTGTCCACATGATTACTCCAAGAGATTTGCTCTTTCAAAACAAATCCTAACAATTTTGTCTCCCGGCTACAAGTAATAGATGGACTGTTAAACTTAAGAGTAAAGCTGTTTCGAAGATTTTCATTAGTATTCTAAAGAAAAAAATGTGATCTTTGTAAATTGATTGTCATATGATTTGAAGTATACCAGTTGCTGATAATTTGCATGATGAGATTACAGTTCGCCTCAAGAAATTGCACATATTGTGATGACTTAGAAAAACAGTCTAATCAGCATAGGCAAAGCCTCTTGGAATAAGTCTGAGAAGATCATTAATATACATTAAAAATAATGCTGGAGCAATAAGAGACCCCTGTGAAACACCAACAACTATTTCTTGCATTAAGGGTTTTTTGTCATTCATGACCACTTTTTGACACCTTTTGTGAAAATAGGATTGAAGTATTTGCAAGGATTTACTTTTAAAACCAGCATATTTCAGACCTCTACGTTTTACCTCTCCAAAACCCTTACATTTTCTTTTCGTTCAGTCAGACAAAGACAGTCCGTTATTTCATTTTTATATTTGTACCTGTATCGATAGCCTGTCTTGACAAACTGTTGTTTTGCAGAGTTGTCCCCCGTCGAGCAGGCCAGCAACTGTTGTTGCTCGCCCGCTCGACGGGGGACAACTCCGCAAAAAACAACAGTTTGTCAAGACAGGCTACTGTATTGAGGGGTACCAGTAGCGTCGTATTCAAAGTTTTGAAGAATTGTTTTTGCTGGAACAGAAACTTTTTTTATAAACAGACACTTCTATGCACGAATTGTTATTATTAATTCAACATATTCAAGATTTTTATTTTGTTTTCTCAGTTTGTATTAATTGTATCATAACCAAATCATCTTTTATTGTAATCGTAGCAAAACAGACCTAATTTAGCTATTACTTGCTAATTATTACACATTTAAATTTAAACATTTTTATAGTTGTTTTATTTTGTTTCTTAACTTATTTGACTTGCACAAAACACTTTCCTCATGATATGAAGTTTGAAAGTTAGAATGGTAACTGTTGGTATATGTTAAGCAAAAATAAATTTATTGTGCAAAGACTTTCATTACCCGAGCAACACCAGGCATTGAGCTAGTATATATATATTTCTCAAAGTTTGTCTGTTTCTGGTATCTGTGCATGTCCAGCTATAGTTATTAAAATCTTGGAATAAAGAATTCATATAGCAGAAGATTTGATCTCAGAACCTCCCGCTGACCAATCTAATACTTTACCAATTAAGCCACACGAGCTTGATAGATTTTTTAGGCGATACATGTCATTATATGGGTGCAAATACGCTAGCGCTCTCTGTTACGACGCAACGTGATAGCCAACACCATGGAGAGCGGTAGCGTAATTTTATGCGTGCTCAAGTGCTCAATCGTGAGAGCATGTAGTTAGCTCTTATTAGTAAGCTTATTCAAATTAGCAATTGGCAACGTGCCAGGCTAATAGCAAGTGGCAGGCAACTACATCACCTCTCATTGTTTATAAGCCAATTTTTAATACCCCGGCAACGTCGGACATCCAGCTAGTCACTTTATAATTGTTATTGTATTGACTGAGTACTGTTACATAGCTATTAGTCGGAGCTATTGCCCAATAGCTACGAACAGATATATGTGACCTCTCATGTGAAAATCAACCAAAATGAGGGATTTTCAGATTTTGAGTTAGTAACACAGCCAGATGCAGAATTTTGTGGAGCATTTAAAGCATTTTGAATTTTTGAGCTAGCTTAAGTAGTTCATGAGATATTGCAAATTTTTGGAAGGCACGTCAGCCAAAACTCCCAAAATCTGAAATGGAGAAAATCGCGAATAAAGACGCGACGCACAGAAATAGGTTGTTTACGTTAGGTTCTCCTTGGATACGGCCATTTGTATTTCACTGACTGAGGTGAAACTTGGTCTATAGGGTAAGTAAGCATGCTGAAACAGCTGGTGTACATCATTTTAAGACCAGGACAACAGAAGACTGGTAAACCCTGCTCTCAAATTGAAAAAAAATTGTCATTTTTACGCATCCGTACTTTACACTAACCGCACATTAGGAATAAGATGAGAGCTCCTAGGTATATCACCACTAACTGATAGGCTTCAGGATTTAACATCACATCTGAAATCCATACTGAGGTTTATTTTGCCAAAACACTGAGTATAAAAAACACAAGGGGTATCAGACCCAAAACCACGATTACATTCCTACTCACATCTGACTCAGAAAAAGGCTAAAATTCATGCTATGGTCACGTTCTATGTCTTTTACCACGAGGCTTCAGGCAAACTAAAACCTCAGTGCCAAGACGGCAACATTCTCGAGTGTTAGTATGCAAGTATTCTTGGCGGTCGTAGTCTAAACCTTCAGGTTTTATCACATTCAGCAGTCCATTGATACCTTCGAGTCTTACTTCATGGCAGGGAAGTCTAGATACGTCTGAACTTTTACTTTTCCTAAACAAAACAAAAACATGGCTGTGCATCAAAGTGACCCTGGTAGCATGGTTAGCAAACAGTACACACAACAATCTATTAGAATAACCTGTCATCGTACCGGGGTAAGCTTGGCTGATAGAAAACCTGTGAAAGCTCTTAATTCCTTTAATTTAGAATTAAATCCTTAAATTCCTTTAAATTAAAATTAAACTCCTTTAATTTAGAGTTTCCTTTAATTCATAATTAATTTAGAAAAAAATCTAAAGAATGAGCTAATGAGGTGATTGGCAACGGATTCTGACTCTGAGACACTTTTACGAGTAATAGACTTAGTGGTCTAGTGATCGTGTGACGAAGGGATTGGTTGCTCATGCCATAGGATTAATGCCAGCAGGCAAAAAAGTAAACACACAAGCATTGACCGATTGAATAAGTCATGTGGCAACTGTCAATCAATTATGAGTGAAAACATACCTAACTCAGGCCAGTGAGTACGACTGATCACTGAGTCATGTATTGCATGATGTAATTTTATGTGACTCAGGGAGGCATACACTGGGCCAGCAACTAGTAGGCTACTACACCTATACTATTACTACCAAAAATGAACAGGGTTGATCAGAAAAAATTCAATAAGACCCACCATGATATTTAAAGTTGCATCTAGGCTTTTTTCTGATCTTCTCCTTATGCTCGAAAGGTTTTGTGGTGTTTCCATCATCCACACAAGTAGAAATTCGGCCCATGATAATAAAATCTAACTTTGTCTTTGAAATTCCTTTATTATAAGTCAGCTGACTGAAAATCAGATTTATATCAAATTTTTTGATGCAGTCACACTTGCAACTGAAGCTAATAGGTTCATCAGGCACCATAGGATGAGTTGGTAAGCTGGCAGCAGGTGATTCTGAGTCATTAACCGGAGTACTATACGAGTGAATAACAGTTAATCCTTCGGTAGGTTCAACATCGTCTTCTTCATCGTTAATAAATTCGAGCATCCGAGCTTGCAGGTAATCAGTAACATGAAAATCTGTATCTCTAGACATTGTTTCTTCATATTCAGCATCAATATCAACGAGCAATGTGCCGATTTCTTCAGATTCATCAGATTAAAAAAAGAATTCGAAGTTTTAGAATCTTCACGAGTCGCCATTTTGATGACGTCACGATCGCATAGCAACGACTTTGATCGCAAAATTCCGGCATAAGGAGCCAATGAAATCACTTTTTGACTTCAGAAATGAATTCCTCACACTCTGATTGGTCTAGGGTAAAATAATAAACAAAGTAGCCATGTGCTCCCCAATGAACCTAATTCAAACTTCGAAGCTACATTACTAACGATAGTGAATGCCGACTTTTGGTCGATTTTCACGCGAGAGGTCACATATACACAATGAAAACAGCTGTGTAGGATGACAGAATTTAATTTTAACACTAAAGTATATGTTCGCAACTGTATATCATAGTCACTATGTTGAACAGCACCAATTACTAGCGGTGGCAGATACATACCTGCTGCAGCAAAAGTTTGAAGATGTTTTAAACTGCATTATCAATGCTATAACCTTCATGACAAGCGATAACAGATGGTTTTTAGAGCATTACATCACAGCATCATCTCAAAGTGGCAAATAAAATGCATTAAGCAATATTCAAGAACAGGAAATTTTGAATTCAATTTTATTAAAAAACTGCAAATCAAATCCAAGCAAAAATACAAATGACACAAATGGACGCGGTTAATAAACAAGTTGAGAGTTTACAAAACTAAAAGTTAGAGAAAGTGGATACATAAAATGAAATGTTAAAAAAACAGAGCATAATAACGAAAGCCACAAAAGACACACGAATTTATGGAATGTAGTAGTGTCACGTTTTGAGTTTTGTGAAATATCTAACTCAATATACAAAAAGCTGTCAAATAAGTATGTATATAAAAAATAGTACAACTGGATGAATACAATGGAGAAGTGTCACTTTACAACATGATTGGCCTATCAGATTCCTGGAATAATGCTAAAATAGGTCAGAACCTGGGTTGGGGCAACGACAGAAATTGTAATTGTAAAATTGTAGTAAAAATTAAAATTAGCAAATTTAGTCATATTAAAACTAAATGATGCATTAACTTAATAAATTAACATGTAAAATAATTGTATTTATGATGAAACTAATGAATTAAATTGAATTACACATCAAATTCTTAAATTAGATTGTCAAATAAGCGTATTAATATTTGAATTAGTTAATGGATTTTTTCAGAAGCTGAATTACTCACTAAATTATCAAAGCGTGAAAAAAACTATATTAATATTTGAATCAAAGTATTTGCAGGAAAAACTACATTAAATTTTAAATTAATAAGCCTAAGAGTTTTGCATTAAAATAAACTGCTAATTAATAATTTATTGTGAATTTTAATGCAATTATTAATACGCATTATCAATTGAACACAACCCTGGACAGATCATCGACATAAATAGTAATAACCTAATGTAAAACATTATATTACTTTTAATTTAATTATTTAATTTCAATATGCTTGAGTGTTTTGATAAGCAGAACACATTTTGCTAGGCTTTGATAATAGCAATAAGAATAGCTTCAGATCCATAGAAAGACAGTAAATTTATCTACAAATACCGTTAAATAGTGAAAGTTGTGAAGGAAAATGACCAGAAGTGAAGACATGTCTGCCAGGTTAATGACTGGATGGAATAGACAGTATACACAGAATAAGGTTGACTGCCTGGGTTTAAACCATGTAGAATGCTTTCTGATTCTCTGCGACTGGGTGGCAATTAACTCTGGTGCATGTGAAGTATTTACAGTCTAATAGAGTATGCTGTATACACCTCATAATTTTAGGAAAATAATGATAGTTTTTGCTTTGAGCCAGGTACATGATGGTAAGCGATCTCTCACCTGGGTAGAGTACATTGCCAGTCAATGACCACATGTATTACTATGCAATATTAAAAACCATAGCCTGAGGTTTTCATAAATATTTTATCATGTTTTTGTTACAATAAACGAATGCTCTGTTTATCACAAACCCATTTTATTAGCAACACCTTCAGTGTAAATTTTTTATTAGATTTTGCTGATAGAGTAATTGCCGTATTGCTCATAGATCACTGAAAGCGGCATGAAGAGGACAACTACAAATTTATAGACAGGTTTAACACTGAACGAATGCTTATCGTGTTTCAAATTCTTTAAAAGATGTTTTCAATGATATTTTGTCATGCACATGCTTTTACGGTGTGGGAAGAGAATTCTAAAACTTCCCCAGGTAGATTCTAATATTTCCTCAGATATGATTCTATTCTTTGGGATATTGTCAGTTGTTTCAGGTGATCTGACTGCCAGGACGTTGCAAGATTAAAATCTTGACCAAGACAAAGCTTGATCGCAGTTAAAACGTTCGGAAGAAAATGACGTCTCCAAAAATGATGTCAATAGATGCACTTCCTGATTGGCCTTCTCGTTGTGACATTAATTATTGCATTCAAGTTGCAGTCTTACGCATCTCTATTGACATATATTATATTTTATATTTGCTAATGATTGTGTGAGTAAAACTTCAAATAGGGCCTCAGATATATTGCTATAGAAGTATCAAATGATTTCAAAAGAGGTTGGTTAGAATTTGTTCCGTTGTTTCTCACTAAATGCTGTGTAAACATATGATTACCTAATGATGAGATCATATATTCATTATGTATAAACGATACACACGACTATTGATGCCATTTTTAAAGAAGTCCTTTACTTCTCGGTGTTTAAACTGCGATGAAGTTTTATCGATTTTAACCTTGAAACATTCCGGCAGTCAGATCTCCCAAAAACAACAGACAAAATCTCAAATGATAAAAAATATCTGTACCTTTTTGACAAAATCTTTCAAAAATTTTGATGTGAGTGACCCTTCAATACCCTACAATATTATGCTTAGTTAATAAAATTGTGCAGCAGTTATTCGAAAAATTTTTTTAACATGGCCGATCAAACTAAAGACGATTGCCAAAGAATACCAGAGCCCAAGTGACCAGAAAACAGGTAAGAAGCTCTTTCTTGTGAAAAAGTTGTCTGAGAGGAATCTTCCTGTTACGTTGTAGCTGAAAGGTCTCATACAGCAGGACAGCAATTGCCAGGATATCCGGGGCAAGGAGACCAATGTCTCTCACCACCTACAATATATGCAAATGAGATGAGGGCATGCGTGATGCAATATAGCTATTCTCATTATGACTATGTTTGGATGGTGCAAATGATGTGAATTT
Source organism: Watersipora subatra (assembly GCF_963576615.1). NCBI lineage: Eukaryota > Metazoa > Bryozoa > Gymnolaemata > Cheilostomatida > Watersiporidae > Watersipora > Watersipora subatra. The sequence goes on along the minus strand of NC_088718.1, from coordinate 38,017,566 downwards.
GGAGTTGTGCTCACGTTGAGTTACCAAGCGATAAGTGTTTTAATAAACAATCGCATGTTACGGATTAACGAGGGTGGTTTGATAAAAAATATAAGGAATTCTATGCCAGAAGTCAGAGCAGCAGTCATATCTCATTTAGCATGACACTTTAAACGTAAAAACAATTCAAGTGTTAGAAATGTTCAAAAGGGTAAAGCTTGCACATCATTTGAGTAATAACACTCGCTTGACTGTTTTTGCCAATTCCATCTTGCCGATGACGAAAAAATTGCGGATTTAACCGTGTCATGGAAACATAGTGTACAGCTGATGCAAAGCAGCAGTTGTAGTAGTAGTCGTGAAAACAAGCTAGACAAACTTCATGGAAAACATTATGCCAACCTTTGACCTGTAACTAAGGCTATCTGCTCATGAACAGAAAACATGCAACGAATGGAAGATAGATTTCACAAATTTGTAGAAGCAGTGACATGGCAGCCAGAAGATATAATTTGATCTACTAAAACCGGGTTCTGTGAAGAGCTGCTCCACTGCAATAAGTCCAATAAGCAAATATCACCAGAATCTTACTTAAAGGTTTACTTGCAACAATATTCACATTACAGTTATTTGATATCAAAGATTCACCATGTTTTACTCTGCTGTGTTGTAGGTGAAAAACATGCGGAAATGTGATTAAAAGCTCAAAAATGAACAGTTAAGCGCCGCCATCACAAAACCGTCTTAGGCTAGGATCTCTTTCCAAAACGGCTCAAATGGGACGTAGATGAACGAGATGGCTTCTGTTTACACTTTCATGCAACCTCATTCCTCGAAATATTTTCGGAAATATACTTCACGCATTCAATAAAGCCATGTCTATTGTTCTTACGCGTCTATTTCATCATCTTTGTAATGCTGTTACTTTCAGCATTGATATCTTATAATCAACCGTGAAAATTCGTTTAATTTTTTAACCTTAGCTCGAAGGAGTACATATCATTGTCTGACAAACATGATGAGCCTGTTGGTCACCTGTGATAATCGAAAAATGCTGCAGAAACTATTCGCGCTGTTTGGCAGGAAGTATTGGTCACATGATCAGATTACGACTAGACGATTAGACCAAGCCAAAACAAAACTGTAAACTAGCGAGCATCCATATTTGATACGGGGTCTTCGGTAAAACCCGAAGTGTTTGTCATAAACTAGTGCTACGATAAGTTTTATATTGAGCTTTTTATTTGCATTTCAATTCACGTGAGAACATCACGTGACAAGACAATAACCAACTGTAATGACTACGCCAGAGAAATAAACTGATTCCAATCTACTGCGGCGTTTCGTTTTTTAGCTTGTAAGAGCTTGTAAGCACATTTCCGCATATTTTGCACCTACAACACAGTAGAGTAAGACATGGTGAATCTTTTGATACCAAATAACTGTAATGTGAATTTTGTTGCAAGTAAACCTTCAATCTTATCAGATGATGAGACAATCTAGAGAAATGTTTGTTAAAATGAGAGCCATTTTCATACACAGCGACTGAACGTACAGGCGATATCTGGTATCAGCAGCATGCTGGGAAGGTGGATAGTCGATAGCATACGAGGATATATGGGTTCTCATTGAGTATGTGTACCAGAGAAGATAAACTAACAACTAGTTTTCAAACTGGCTAAATTTTCACGGACAGAAGAAAAATGGGGAACATATTTCATATGAACAAACTTATACCAATGCTGAACACATACTGAATAGTGAATGATGTATTACAGACCTTTTGCAAGATGACAATACAATACAAATGCAATACAAATTCAATACAAATGCAATACAAATACAATACAAATACAATACAAATACTATACAAATACAATACAAATAGAAAGTAACGTTGCATCTTAGGTCGGTAAGACGCGCATACAACGCATGCGCAACACACATACAAGGCACTAGCAATGCACATACATTGTGAATACGACGCGCATACACTTTCATCACAACAACAAAAAACGCACTAAAGAGCTCAAGGTTGCCATAAAGAAAGGAGTTGTAATGTTTTAAATCTGTTTTATTAATAAACTATAAATATGAATACTTTGTTGTTAATGCATTGCTAATTACTTGTGTCGGCGTTGTATCCACAATGTATGCGCGTTGCAAGTGCCTTGTATGCGCGTTGCGCGTGCATATGTGCATGCTGTATGCGCGTTTTACCGACCTAAGATGCACTGTTACCAAATACAATACAAATGCAATACAAAAAAGTAGCAATATAGTCAGCCAATTTAAGCAGTTGATTAAGATTGCCAACAGCTGACAGAGCTGGTCAGTTGATTGCGCACGATCATTGTTCGAACCAACCTATTTTCAATACTGCAATACTGCATAACCAAACTAGCATCGGCATAACATTTATTCTCTGATACTACTTATTACTGATAGATACTTATTACGGATGCCTGGTGTGCCATGAATGATCGTCAGGTGTAATAACTGCACGTGCTAAATACAACTATTTTGTTAAAAACATGCGGCTATGGCAACAGATTATGTGACTTAGACTTGCCATATCTGGGGTGTCTAAATAAAATTATTACCAGTGATGTATCGAGCATCAACAAAGGTGGGAAAGACTCGCTGACAAAATAAGTGTGCATAAAATAGATATTGCGAAATTGGTATTCGAAGCATCAAGTGGTATACTCTGTAAATAGATTTGTTAAAAAGGCTTTTTGGTACATCTTGCTTTGATGATTGCATTGCGTGTTGTAGCCATGATAAGGATTTATCACGCAACAGCGTGCCGTGCATCTAACAGTATTTACTTGTGTATAACGAATGCCTTTAATGTTTATTGAACATCAGTACATGATCTTAGGTGTTATAATCCGTGGATACATTAATTTAAATTACAAAGGTTGCTGCCAGTTAATTTGCGGAATGTCGTATCTCATTTGTCACCATTTGTGCCAACCTGTTTCACCGACTATTCTAAGAGACATCTTAAACGTGTGTGGTGAACGATCACTGAGGCCATTGCCGGATGCCAGAGAGAAGCTGACCCCGAAGCAACTGACGCCACGACCATGTCGAGCCCCGACTAGGCAAACGACACGGCACACGGTGATACCTTTGGTCAGCCGAAGGTGGACTGCCGAGTTAAGATGAAGAGTATAAAAGACGCCGCAGAAACGACCAAGATCAGAGCACCTGGATGTTTCATTCTATGCAGTTAATTGTATGTGACTAACATTAATGTATATTTGGAAAATATATATTTATTGTCTTGCACTCAAGTAGTCTGTTTTCTTGTGGGGCAAGTACAGTAACTCAATTGGTTCTTTTACACATATGTAATTCGTTTTCCTCATCCATTATCTCCTTAAAACATATTAGAGTATTTGTCCACGCTTGCCTATCATCTCACATCATAAGCACATTCAAATCAATGCTACATAATCATCATTGATGCAGTGTTGTAGAATAGCAATTGTCTCCTTAATATTGGATAATTAGACTGAGGCTAAACACCATGCTCAACAATTGATTCTACCATAGAGATAATAGCGAGTGATTAACTATGAAAACCACAACCATCTATATCATTGTTTAGCATAACTATAATCCAAACTAAACTGGAGAGAGAGGGAAGGGTTTGAAGAGCGCCTCAACCAGAATACAAATAAGCCAGAGCAACAAACAGCAACTTACTGTGTCAGGGTAACAAATCACATAAAACTACTAACAGCTACCAGGGAGCAACGGCCATCCTTTGCTACAAAATCACAGCATCAAACCAAATCAAAATATAATATATAGAAAATCAACTAATAATACAGAGGGTCATCTAATTATAAGAGGATCTACTAATAACACAGTGGATCAACTGGTAACACAGTAGATTAACTAATAATACAGAGGATCAACTAATAACACAGAGGATCAACTAATAACACAGAGGATCAACTAATAACACAGAGGATTAACTAATAACACAGAGGATCAACTAATAACACAGATGATTAACTAATAATACAGAGGATTAACTAATAACGCAGAGAATTAACTAATAATACAGAGGATTAAATGGTCAAAAATATTAAATTGTCAGAAATGTTAAATTGTCAGAAATGTTACACTGTCAGAAATTTTAAATTGTCAGAAATGCTACATTGTCAGAAATGTTAAATCGTCAGAAATGTTAACAAGATAACGCACACGTAATAATGAAAACTCACCTGCGGACGACTGCCAAAGCCGTATATAAGATTGATGACAAACTGGTCGAGGCTTCCTATGATGACATGGGACAGGTTGATTGCAAACACAGGCAGTATGTGAAAGTTCTCCAATTTATTAGAGGCTCTTATAAGGTGTATGATAATTCCTGCAGAGTGATGGAAAAAGCATTAGCTCATTTGCTGCAGCAATAATATAACGCAAACAGCACTTATAGTAGTAATGTTTTGTGGAAGCTATTACAACCGTTCATGAGAAGGATAATTAAACTTACTTATTATTTGTTTGAGTTATCTTCTCTCTGAGTGTTTTAGAATCCACCTTTATAAATAAACTTGCACAAATTATTGTAGATTTTATTAGAAAATATCGGTGTTTTTTTATCATTTGCAATTTTTTCTGATGTTTGAAGTTATCTTATTGCTAGGATGTTTCAAGATTAAGAGCATGTAAAAACCCTGATTGTGGTTAAACACTCAGAAGAAAAATACGAGCAAAATGATGTCACTCATTACTACTGCTAGTTATAGTGGAGTAAATCGGAAGGTGATCTGACTGCCAATATGTTTCAAGAGTAAAATCGACAAAGCTTAATAGCGGTTAAAATGCTCAGAAGAAAAAGAGGTCCCTAGAATTCCCCAAAAACGGTGTCAGTAGTCATGCATATTGTCTGTGAGTGATAAATATACGGTCTCATCGGCATCCCGTACTTTTATGTTTACAAAGAATTTAAAAGGAAAAGTCAGACGGTTTCTAACCAACCAAATCGATGTTTAAATTACCGTAACACTTAATACTATTTGAATGCAACGTTGTTCTATTTTTCAAACTTTGCCTTATAGTGACGGTTAATTAGAGGTGACGTTCAAATAAAGAGTGGCGTCGCATTTCCCAACGTGATAATTAAATCTTTTGGAAAATAAATTTAACCGTTTTACATGCGAAGCAATGCTGATGTCACATATACTGTGCTCTTTCCTTCAGGCGCATCGACATTAATGCCGTCGACCACAGCATTTATGCTAAACCATTTTTCATGTATGTCGAAATATCAGAACCGGTTAAGCAAAGACCTACTTTGATTATAAAATATACGCATAGTACTGTTATTAATTATCTCAATAAAATCGCTTTCAAAGTTTTAAAGAAACAACTGTAAAGCTTTGGAGATAGAAAACGAAAACTACGTTTTTAATCTTTGAAGACATATTTCAACATTTTACAGAATACGCCATAACAACGACTCCTATTACATCTTATGTATTCATGAAGAATATTCCCACTGTTTCTTCAAACGCTGTAAAGTCTTCAGGTAAAATTGTAAACCAAATTATGGTCGAATATGAAAAAATTGATATGATTTAGATCTCAGTGATTTCGAATCAGAGGGTAGTCCTGATGACTATGATGATCGATCTTCTCAGGTACACCATCACTAAAGTCATGGCAACCAAAACAGCGACAAGAAAAAATTAATCTTCCTTTATGTAAAGAGTCATTACTAGTACTATTTTGTCGACACTGTTTAACCGATTAGTTTCTATTATGATTAAATAAAGACAAAGTAGCTGCCAAATCGAAATTGCGTTCAATTAAAAGGTCACACTGCATTTTTCAACTCCGCCTTAAAAAATGTGAGGTTCAAACAGAGGTATTACAGCATTGAAACATCTATAGAAATGTATCGCAAGCTATATTTTAAGTTTAATTTTAGAAATCAAAAGCAAATACTAAATATACGTCAATAGAGACGTGTAACACTACAGCCGATATCATAACAGAATGGGCAAACAAGCAACACGACGACTATCGGCGTCATTTGTGGAGACATACTTCACTTCTAATGTATTTCTTTCTTTAAACCGCGATCGAGTTTTGTAGATTCAAATATAGTAACGGCAAATGGATCATTTCAAGGACAATCGCAAATGATAGAAACATATCGATCTTTTCTGATAGAATCTACTATAATTTTATGCAAGTGTACCTACATGTAGATATATTGAATACAAAACAGTTAGAGAGAAGATAACTCTAAAAGCAACATTATTTAATCAAGTCATCTAATGTCCTCAACAGAAAATTATACGATTGTCTATAATTGCAATACTCAAATAATAACCAAAATAATAACATTGCAGAAATTCATTTAATAGAGCCTGCAATAGCTTTTTGCCAAACAGCTGAGACAGCCTTCAACTCCAGAAAAGAGCATTTAGATTGAGAATAAAATTAATGTTGCCTCAGCTCCTATTGAATAGCCTGATGATTACCAGTCAATAAAATGTATTTACTAACTTCACATTGATTTAGTTCCCAATCATATCGGGATATACTGTAAATTTGCGTGAGTGAGGTCATTTGATAAAGTGATAATATATATAATAGCCACCATTACTCACCTGAAGAAATAATTTCAGAGATTGTAAAGTAGAGCTGATGATACCACTGTTCATAGAACTGTTCATTGTAGTAGTTGAAATAATTCCACCAGCTGTAGTAGTGAGGGTAGATGGTGGAGAGAAACAGAATTGTCATTGTGTATCTAAAAAGAGAGATGAACAAGACAATCATTGTGTATCTAAAGAGAGAGATGAACAAGATTATCATTGTGATCTAAAGAGAAAGATGAACAAGACTATTATTGTGTATCTAAAGAGAGAGATGAACAAGACTATCATTGTGTATCTAAAGAGAGAGATGAACACGACTATCATTGTGTATCTAAAGAGAGAGATGAACAAGACTATTATTGTGTATCTAAAGAGAGAGATGAACAAGACTATTATTGTGTATCTAAAGAGAGAGATGAACAAGACTATCATTGTGTATCTAAAGAGAGAGATGAACACGACTATCATTGTGTATCTAAAGAGAGAGATGAACAAGACTATCATTGTGTATCTAAAGAGAGAGATGAACAAGACTACCATTGTGTGTCTAAAGAGAGAGATGAACAAGACTGTCATTGTGTATCTAAAGAGAGAGATGAACAAGACTATCATTGTGCATCTAAAGAGAGAAAGGAACAAGACTATCATTGTGTACCTAAAGAGAGAGATGAACAAGACTATCATTGTGTATCTAAAGAGAGATTAAAATTAAAATTAAGCTTTCAATAGTGTTTAAAAAATCATTAATCACTGGCACTAAAATTAAAAAAATTTGTAATGTTGATGGAAGCCTTTAGCAGGTTTATAAATATATGAAAGCGGCTGGTGTGCAAGGTGTAGATACATGTAGACGTGTAGTTGAATGTGTAAGAAAATTTGGTGTAGATGCTGTGAGATATTCTTATTACTGATCTACACTGTCGAAGGATAGTCTTACGTTGGATTAAAATATGCTGAATATCTTCAATATCTACCTCTGAACCTGCAGTGTCATACCGACACTTCTGTAAGGTAAATCTGTAAGGTAAAGTAACAATAAAAACTTTTTTTTACGGATTGTTGTCTTATTATTAACATTTTTGTGTAAACTAGTAATAATTTATAACGAATAATTTATTCTTTTACATTTAGTTTTTACATAGCTTTTATTATGCATTAAATGCTATAAAGACTTACTTGAAACATATGTTGTTTTTGTGCGAAAAAATAAATTTAACAATATGCAGTGCATTTTTATAATATAGAATAGGTGTGCGAGTAACCCTTCAAACATCGAACATGATGGCTATGTAGGTTACAGCAAGCAGACGCTGTGCATGTTTTTAAGAGCCGTGTTGTACAAACAATGGCTCTGTGATTTTGACAGGACATGTCTGAGTCCAGTGGCAAGGAAACAACAACTGGAGACATGCCCAGTTACAGAGAGCAATTTAAGGTTGGATGTCATTCCTGTCATGACCAGTGACCTTTGTTGGGAATTGAACCCCAGTCTGTTTTTGGCGGCCTTTTTGGGGATTGAACCATAACCTGTTGTTTGCAGGTCAAGCGTTCTAGGACACTAGATATAACTTGAATCAAATTAGCTAATATATTCTTGCCCAATTTTAATCGTATTATTAGAATTTTTACCAGCCTCTGGACTTTCACTTAGGAAAGTTAGAATATTTTAAGAGACTTCAGATATTTTGCTTTAGAAATTACGTTGATGTTAAGTTGAGTCCAATTACTCACTTAAATTTTAGAAAAAATGTCGAAAATATTTTAGGTAAGTCAAACATACCTAAACAAGGCTATTGATAGTACTGATAGTCAAGGTACAATCACGTAAATGTGATACCCTAGGACACTTATGTATTCGCGGCATCTAACTTTCGCATTTTCGCGGCAACATCCTCTCGCGAAAATTTCATGAGCGAAACTAAACAATCATAACAAACGAGCGAAAACACAAAATTAAATGGCTTTGTTCATTGATATTCACAATAAAATCGTCATATTAGAAATGCAGGCAAGTTTCGTGTGTGGTTGGCACATTGGGCAATTTTTGCTAAACTCATTATAGCTAATACACCGACTGAGCAGCATGGCAAAACAAATTAAGATAATAAGTTTTTCTGGAAAAGCCTAGACAAATTAGGAAGATGATGATATTATTTTAGTCATTGAATTTGTAACTGATGAGGATGACAGTCTGGTAGGGAAAGTCATAAAATTGAATAATAATTATTGTGGTGATGAATTTTATTACCAACCAAAAGCAATAACACCCCGGAGCCATGGCCACTGCGTGCTATAAATACTTGAGATCTAATATTGGTACCACATAGGTCACTGCGGCAGGGACCTTGACGTCATTGATAGTCCAGGAAACAAATGGCAGCAAGCGATCAAATTGCATTATTGATCTCGCCTACACATTTCTACCTGTGGTTCACAAATAAAGACTACCATACTTTTCGGACTATTAGCCGCTACTTTTTTTGATGATTTGAGCCATGCGACTTATATAAGAGTGCGGGCTAATCTGTGGCTTTTTCTTTCACCGCTAGGGCGCACTAACTAGGGCGCACTAACGGGAATCTCCAATTAGTGCGCTTCTAGCGGTGAAAGAAAATACGAAACAATGCCTTACGGTACTGTCCCGTTAGGCACTAAGTTAAAAAGCGTCGGATAATACGAAACTGTGCCGTTCTGCACTGTTACGTTTTAAACGGCAAAGTTGCTGCCACGTTAAAAAGCAGTCCTAGTTCTGCGACCTACACAAAGGTGCGATTTATGTATTGTTTTATTATCGTTTATTGAAAAATAAAGCAGATGCAGCTTATATAGTGGTGCGTTTTATAGTCCGAAAAGTACGGTAGTCCCAATTTGAAAAATATTTCGTACCAGTGAACTGGACCTGAGGAATCTAATGATGTTTGTTCCACTGCATTTATTTTCACATCACTATATTTTCGCACTCATCAGAGCTGCGAAATTAAGTTGCAGCGAAATTTTACTCTGTATGCTACTCACGAAACTAAATACTAGCGAAATATAAGTGTCCTAGGGTAGTACGTTTCTTGAGGTTTTCTAGGTGAAAAACGTCAAGGTACTATCACCTTGACATTTTTCACCTAGAAAAACGTACGGGTGACAGTGCATGGAGATGTGACTGCAGTTTACATTGTAGCATTAACCAAATAATCTCAAAGTCAGACAGAAAAATTAACAAAAACTGTATTTTTGACAGTTAGTGGAGCATACATCACCATGCACCAGATGTTTTTCTGTAAAAAATAAAACAAATGGTTTTTATAATATTAAACTTGAAAAACTTTATCTCTTCTAGGGAGCTCTTCATACATAAACCATCAATTTATTAAAACGCTAGAAGTTCGCATCCAATTTCAACCTTTCTATCTACAAAGTTCAAAACCAACCTGATATCCTTGTCCATGAAGCATGACAAAATGTGCTTGAAGCATTCATAGGCAACAATGAGACCAACCACAACCAAACACCATATCTTGTAGGCATTCAATGTGGCATTGAAATACCAGTGTTTGTAATCAGTGCATGGTGGATGCTCATAGTGACCTGAAATAACAACCTTCTTTACAAAATCAGCAAATGATTGTGACTATTAGTCGAAGGTGCTTGAAAAAAAATTAAAGTAGTTTAAAAGATTAATAAAGCCTATCAATGATCAATCAGTAAGTCCGCGTTCTCCCAGACTGATTTTCGTATCTAAGAAAAACGTGCCTTTTTGTTTTCATTCATTGAGAATTCACAAAAAATGACAAAAAGCCTAAACGGGGACTCCAACCCTGGACCCTAGGATTAAGAGTATGACATTCTACCAACTGAGCTACCCGGGCTTCTCACAACAGCTGAGCCATAAAAAATCGATCTGCTTTGATTTACCCTTACTAAAGCCTACTTTACCGCACATACATGTAGATACAAAAGGAAGTTTTGAATACAGCATAATAGCTCAAGAGAATATGAAAGTTTTTTGCAAAATCTGCAAACAGAAAACAAAAACTCTGCAATAGAATGCATTTATATGGTCAAACAGAAACCGAGAAATCAATTGAATAGCACTTGTGTGACCCTAAAATGAACTGAAAATAGGAAAAGAAAGAGATGTCTTACTGACGCTACTGTCAATGGGGTATTTCTCCAAAAAGTCTCACAACTATTAATGATTCAATAGCATTTGGGCTCTTAAAAATAACGGGAAGGCTCCTACAGTTTCAACAGACACCCAGATGAGCAATAAATTATAACAATACAGCCAATCAATTGTATGACTCTAAGCTTTTTACCTCTAAATATTAAATGGGTTTAATGTCATGACTGCGTGTGAGAACTGCTTTTTTGAATAAATAAAAATGTTTGCCAATACCTATCCAGCCTATAAACAATTTTTAAGAGCCAATACATGTATATACGTGTAAGTGCCCTATTTGAAGTTCCTAGTAGTGGCTGAATACCTCTAAGGGGTGATATTAGCTATAATTACTGTGGCACCTTTTGGAGAGATGACTCCCCATAGGCCGATTCTATTGTGGTAGTGTTTCTGTCATATGCATCATATGGTTTATGAAGGATGTCTATTCTATAGCTTCATACACCTAGCACAGGTTTTTAAGTATTGTTCCACTAACTATAGTCTCTTTTCTTCTTGTTTAAAATACATGCTTAAAGATTCTCAGAGTTTTAAGATACAAGTAAAACATTGCTTGAAAAAAGCAAGCATTTTTGTGAGGTCATAATTTATTTTTCAATGTTTAAAAATGTATAGAAAAACTTTAGTTAATTAAAATGGTAATAGTAATCAATGCTTCTTCTATAACAGGGGTTCTTGACCTTGCTGGACAAACTAAACTCACAAGTTTGATTTTTGCTTTCATAGAACTCTTCTTTATTGAAAAATAAAATACGATTTTTTTCGCATTCAAGACATACATACAGTACATGCTTGGCTAGTGCACAAAATGAGGTGTGAATTAACATCACTGTGTTCAAAGAACAAACCCATACAATGCACAAACTCACAAAAAATTACACATATTTTCATGAAGACATGACCTTGCAAATCAGTGTGAATTCCACTGTTGTCTTTGAGAGACATACACCGAAGTCCCTGAGACTGACTCACCAAACCCTGAGGATTTGATTGAACCTAGGTTAAGATCCACTGTTCTAGAAAGATCTCTGCTTGCAAAATCGCATCAAATGTTTCTCCCTTTGGCTGAAGTGCTTAAAAGTAATTGTATTAAATTCCAAAAGTTCATGTGTTTTCAAGTTCTGAAGTAATTAAAAATGGCCAGAACCAGAGGCGCCAGGTAGTAAAGGGTACAAAGCCTAGACGCTCCTATATAAGAATGGTAAACCTACCTCTGAAAATAGTGTCAAAGCATGAACACTCGCATGTTTTGGGGTCAACTGGAGGTTTTGCAGGCCATACGTAGTATCCGAAAACACCTACAACAACCCCACAAAACTTATCCAATGGTGAAGCTATAGGAAGACTGTACTAGATGTAAAAGATTAACCCACCCATTTTAATATAAGAAAGATTAAGTGTATCAACGATTTGATAAATGTGCTACACAGGACAAAAGCAATGAAGTCGATTGCCCAAAAGCTAGACTGATGGTTTTGCAATTGTGTAAATAGGAAACAATACTTGGTGAATTGAGTAGAATACTACACTAACAATCATAAAGATAGGGGTAAGTTATTTTTGAATGTCAGCTAATAGGTAAATCTCTATTACACAAGGCATTACAGCTGAGAAAAAAGTCGAAAACAAGCATTTTCTCCTTTCCACTTGTATAATTGTACTTCCGCAAATTTCTAAAAAAAATTAAAAAATATTCAGCTGAGAAAAAAATTGTGAATGTAGTCGATAATTCAAACATATAGGTTACCTACTAATTTTTTGAAGCTATGATTTCTCTCAAATCTAAAAGGTTAAACAAAAATTGATGAGGCATACAAGTCAAGGGCCCAAACTATCAAATTCAGGTCTTGGATAAACCCACAGTCATTAGAAGTAAATGAAGAATGGGGAATAACACACACCTACATGTAGTTTGACAAGAGAGTTAAATTCATTGCAAAGTTCATACCAATATGGAGATAAGGAATCAAGCAGAGTAGGAATAAACCAGCGACAGATTTGAGGAACTGAGGCCAAAGCTTCGTATCAGCCGATTTATAGTAAAGCTTTTTAAGATTTCCTTCAATATCGCGATGCATGATCACAGACTGTCACCTACAACACACATTGGAAAATGGAACAAAAAAGATGGAAAAGGTCAGAAATCATTAGAAACAGCAAAAGAATTCCAATATAGATTTGGGTCGAGACTTCCTGTTAATAAATTGCTATTTTATAGACACTATTGGAATGATGAGACAGATGCGCCTATTTTATTCAACTAAAAGCCTATTTGTTATTAGAGAAAATTAGCAATTAAATGGCTAGCGTTACGAGTAGAATGAACTATCTTAAATGGGCTACATTCGTCGCACAGGCCTTAAATTCAATGTCCAACATGCCTGCAGGTTTTCATATAACTGACATACAACAAAGAGCGATGAAAGGGAATTTCTAGCCTAGGCTTCAGTCTCATACACATATTTCTTGCTTTTATTCTAATTTATGTGTAAATCAAACTTATATGTTTTATAGAATGTTGGGGATTATGAGCTAATTTCCTTGTACTGTTCCATATAGAATTTTATAAGAAATTGATTCTTCTGTCGCTTGTAATTTTATAAATCATATGGCCTTCGGTAACTGATTTTGGTTAATTTCAGTCACAATATAACCACTCTAGTAAAATAGTTTATACTACACTCTACAAAACTGAGGTGTGTTAGCACCAACCCTGCGTATCTAGCAAGCAGCTGACGCGTTCATTATTTTCAACTTTAATTATTTTCCGTTTCACTGGCTTTACTAGCTTATTTACCGTTTACTGGCGAAAACTAGCTTTATTTAAAATTTCATTATACTAAACTTTCAGCTTTGTCACACTATTTGTAGTAATGGCCATAACCTACGGTAACTAAACTTTTAATTCTTAGAGATCACATCTTAAAACTTCAATGATTTGTATGACAGTCTGTAAGCTCATATCAAGTCTGCCAAAACAGATAAATTTTAGCTATGTAAAACAACTGTCATGACTTGCACGTCCTAAAGACATTTCAGATCCTCATACATGTATATGTAGCTGCAATAACTTAAAAATTGACTTAAAACTCAATCCATATTAAAATTGAACTCAGACGTAAAAATCATTTTATAGCACCCTTAAATGAAACAGCATTGAACACTGGTGTTGTAAAAATAAGGATACTGTGGCATGTGCAGGCATATCTCACGCATCTGACTATGCTGTAGGAACTTGGGCAAATAATGCCAGACCACTTTTGGGAGGCCATGCCTCTAAAACACACCTATAGCTGTAGCCTTCTCAGCTCTAGACCCCGAAATACATGTATATATTCCAAGGAGTATACGCCTTGGTATATATACACGTATTTGGGCCCAAACGGAAAAACAAAGCTGTTCTATACATAGAACAGCTTTGTTTTTCCGTTTGTTGGAGACCTTGGTGAGTGTTTATATAATGTGGTACAGCTTACAGGACAGTCACTGTGTGATGCCTTCATGATTAGTGAAGTGTTATTGTGCAGTTATCATCCTTGGTACAATGATGTGGTGCTCTAGTAAATTTTACATACACTGATACCTCATAGTAAGTATTTCACATGTGCTTTGTGTTGTGATGTCACTAACATTTTTGTAGCGCTGCTCATGCCTGTGTGGCAACCTAGTAATACAGAGCGACTTCCAGATACTCTCTATCTCTCTCTTCAAACTCGACACAGTGATTCTCAAACTCTATTTCTCTTTTTACACTAGAAATAAAAATACTCTCAAATACTCTATCTTTATACTAGACGTAGACTGACTCCAAAAAATACTCGCTATCACTCTCTCTCTCTTCAAACTAGACACAGAGTGACTCCCAAATACTCTTTATCTTCGTACTAGACGTAGAGTGAGTCTCAAATAATCTCTATATCTCTTTTCACATTAGACACCAAGTCACTCCCAGACACGATCTCTCCCATCACATTACACACAGAATGACTCCCAAACATTCTCTATCTCACTCTCCACAGTTTTTGTGTTTTGTATGCCCATATGGCATTTAATTTCAGCAAATTTCCTTTATTGCAATTGGACAGTAGTGATGTTAGCTTGTGAGTTTTGGAAATGGTTTTGAAATGATTGGGAAGAGGCTTGGTAATGATGAGGAAGGTAACAATAGGTTTAGTGATATTATGAGTTCTCTTGCATTACTACATGCAATAGGTAACGATGGCAAGGATGTGTTAAGCTTGGTTGGCTTTGACATGTAGAATGTAAGCTCCACCTATAGGGAAGCTATGGCTCCTTTAGTTAAAATTTATGGTACCGAGGAAACGGTATATGTTAAAACTATCAAGTTTGTGACAGTTTCACAAACAGTTGAGGAGCAGGAATGTGATTACTTGCTACCAAGTTAAAAACTCGGTAGGAATGTTAATTTGGGAAAAAAACTATAATGTAAAGATATTTTGCTCTAGCCATTGTTGTTAATGGCTTGAGGGAAGAGTCGTTACATAGGCAATTCATAAAAGTACTTCATACTTTATCATAGTAGTAGATCTTGTTACTAGTCAATCTAAAAATGAAACAAAAGTCGCTTGTTGTTACTAAAGTAAATGTGCAGAAGTTTGTAGCATTTCACATAGGCAACATAAGGACTATTACAACGATAGGTCTAAGGAAAACTACCACAGGATTGGGTATAGAATTTCTGATTGCGAACTCACTAGATATGAATGTAGGAGCTAATATACTCTTTTCGGTCTTCTAGGATTCTACATGGTTGAGATACTAGGTGTAAGGATAATCACCTGGAATGATGTGAAATACTATAATTATGGTAGTCAGAAGTAACGGCTATGTGGTTGTCCTGCCAATAAATGTTTTGCTTGTAATAGGAAATGTCATACTAGTATTGACTGGAACAGTAACAGTTCTGAGTACTCTCAAAGATGAGATTTTAACAGGTACTGCTATTATAAAAGCAGCAGTAGAGAAAGTAATAGGAGTATGGGCAAAGGTCAAAGAGAAGAGACAGGTAGAAGAGACAGAGACTACACAGGCTCCATCATCAGTAGCAGTGAGGTTCACTTCGGCTGATCCTAAATGAGTACATGTATATAATAAGATAATACAGACTAAAGACTTGAAACTAAATGTTATTAAAATCAGTTTTCAATACTGGGGCTGAAGTTTCGACGTAAAACTGTAAAAATAGCCAACAGATTGGACATGCAGTTAAGGGAGCCATCAACTGTTTTGATCAGAAGAGATGGTTGTGAATTAAAGGTAGTTGGTAAAACGGAGGCTTAGTTGGGAAGAGATACGGATACAGTTTTCAGAGATATCTCTGAAAACTGAGATGTGCAGTGTGAAAGGATAGAGAACAAACTTTTTGGGCATAACTGAGTACATTAGTCCTCTAAGTTTATTGCTGTGCAATCTGGTGTAAAGGCAGGGATCTCTCGCATGACCGATTATGTTGTAGGAACTTAGGCTAAGGCTGCCAAAATGGTTGCCATGATCCGACGTCAGATAAGGATGCTACTCCTTTAAAATGGACCTATAGCAGGAGCGGATTTACTGTGGTGCAAATGCACCAGCCTAAATATGGCAACAACAAAAATTTAAAATTCATCAAGAATTGGGTGAATTACATTTCATTTCACTGAGAACTTGCTTTGGGAAGAAATGAACAAAAACAGCCTAGTAGGGCTCGTTATAACGGTCAAGTTTTGACAACAATGACCTGAATTTATTTAGTTAATAAACAAATGAGGGTGGTCCCAATAGACATCCCCAATTGAACCACAACCCTTTTTGAAAAAAGTAATGCAAGCAATTTTAAAAGCAAAACGTCTCAGAAGAAAGGCCAAAAACGAACTTTGGATCATTTCTTTCAACAACAAAACAACAATTTCAAAAAGTATGCCCTACTGTTTGTTTTATAAAAGCATCGCTGAGTAGCTAATACTACAAAACATTTTTCATGGTAGCTTGCAGAAATGATGGCTTATTTCTGCAAAGTCAAACCAAACGGCTGTTGAGGTTTTGTGAGTCACCAATGAACTTGTTTTATTTTTCCAATTATAAAATTTATTTATAATTTTTATTTACCTTGAAGCTTGTTAGCTGCAAACAAATGATTACACTTTTTTGGGCTCAAACACACCTCTTCTTCATTCTAGGATGCCTAAATTGTAAAAAGTTCTGCTAGCCGGGTGCCCTGACCCCACCCCCGCACCTCCTCACACCCTAGATATATTGTGATGCAAGAGCATCGTGAACAGAACCGGTGCCAGCGTGACGATCAATTGGCAGGCCGAGCCTCCCCTTTCGCCTGGAGGCCTAGCCGGCGATAAGAGACAAAGGTGACTCTAAGTACGCGAGTCACATAGCAGCGAACGTTACGGCAGGAAACAGAAACCGCAAGTGGACTTAGCCAATGGGAGAGAAGAGCATAAAAGGAAGAACGCATTAGAAGGGCTGGCAGAGCAACACAGCTCCCTGCATATGATAGACATTGTATACCAATACTGTTTATTATTTATGTATGCATGTTTGACCATTGTTATATTAGTGCAAATGTATTTATCTCATAAATATATGTTGTATGCTCTGATAAAAAGTGGGTCTTCATGATTTACTCAGCTTGTGGATAACAGTGAAGGTGGCACGGTGAAATCCTTCACACTGGTGGCCGCGGTGGGATACTTAGGTCAGATCCACAACAACCAAGTAAGCACCACGAGGAGCGAACCTAATCTCGGCTGCCGACCTTGCTTTTAAGCATCGATCAAGCATACCAAGGTTAGCACTCGGACAGAAGAGCACACCTGATCCGGTTGCCGACTTTGCTGTGGCATCAATCGGACACACTGGACTGGTGAAGGCCTCATAATAGGAAGACCCTACCGAAACGTTAGTCTCTGCTACTGGCTGATCGTACTGACGCACGCAGTCGATTCCCAATAACAGGAATACTCTCGGCTAAGGAAGAACAACGAGACGTTATTCCCTGCTACTAGCAGACCGTGCTGAGGCACGCAGTCGATTCCCAGTAACAGGCATAATGTCAGCCAAAGATGCAAAGGAGATCACGGAGCGCAGCACCGACCAGTTGGCCGAAGTGCTGGAGCGCCTAGCGATGGCCCCACGAACTGAAGCCCCCGAGCCACGTTCAAGGCCCCTCAGTACAACGGGGCCAGCAACGTGGAGTATTTCATCCGCCAGTTCCGAGAGGTGGCAGAAGCCAACTGATGGACGGATGGAGCCAACCTGTTGCATCTGAGAGAGGCGCTCCGAGAGGATGCCGAGAACTGCAGAGAGACAGGCGAGGTGGGAGCCATTTTTGAGATGCTCCGGGCTCGGTTCGGTCTCTCCCCTCAACAGGCAAAGACTCGGCTAAGCGGCCTTCAGAGGGCTGCAGCCGCCTCATTACATGAGCACGCCTGTAAAGTGGAACGCCTGGTTAAGGTGGCCTACGGTGACTTGCCAGCGCCTGATCAGGCCGATATGGCAAAATATTCTTTTGCAATTCACTCAATGACGCCAATATGCAGCGGCATCTGCTGACTGTGCCCACGGTGACCTTAACAGATGCTGTGCGAGTCGTTACAAAGTTATTGCAGATCCAGCCGGATAAAAAGAGCCAGCCAGAGGTGCAAAGCATGGAGGAGCCCACCAGAGACCAGGCTGCAGTGGTCCAAGATGTCACGCTGGACCAACTAACCTAATTGGTCCAACTCCTCACCCAGCAAATACAGAAGATTACGAAGGAACACACACCCCGGAAAGATGTTTCCATAAAGAGACCTCTGCAATGTCGGGAATGTGGGGCACATCCGAAAGAGGTGCCCCAGGGGTAGACCCTCTGTTCTGGGAAACGGGAAGGGGCCGCAGCAGTAAGGCCAGCTACTGCTTGCACTAAGGCCTCGAAGTCTCCACCACCCAGCAACTACCATCGGGCGAGACCCGGCCTCTTCGGCTAGGCCTAGGCACCTAGAAGCCGACAGAGAGAGGGACCGACTCCTGGAAAATGAAGACAGAACAAGCGGAGTCGTGCTGTGCCGACCTCATGACCAGACTGACCTGGACTTCTCCCCCTTCGGTACTACTACAAGTCTTTGGTAGGATTGGACCCAACTCCTGTTGACAAAAAGAGAGGACTGACCCTGGTGCCCCCAGACACCGAGGGAGTCAAAAACCGAGGAGCACAGGAAAACAGGAGAAGCGGCCAGCTGAACCTGTTGGTATCCCTGAACCCCGGTCAAAAGGCACAGGAACGACTTCCCACCTAAGGGACCTAAGCGCCTCTGTAGGGCAAAACAAAAGAAGGAACCCTCTTCACCCGGTGAGAAGCCTGCCTTAAAAGCGGCAGGGCTCACTCCCAGCGAAGCACTGGAACCCTCCTTGCGGATATCCCAGAGCTCGGGCCCATGAGAATGCAGACCTGTCGCAGGTGTATGCAATGGCGCCGAGCTGATCAAAGCCCAGGCACTGAGCGGCCTCATTCCATAAGCTATTTCCTTCCAGAGAAGGTGGAAGGAAGGCCCGTTCAGTTTCTGATTGACACGGGATGCACCATGAACCTGCTGAGCAAACAGGTGTTTGATAAACTCTCTCCGGCCACAAGGAGCTTGTTGGAAGAGAGTGACAGCCATGGTCTTATGGCCAACAGGACCCGGCTGACATTCAACAGGGTTGCACGACTGCCTGTTGTTAGGAATGCCTGGTGGCTCACCTGTGGGCAATGAACTTCGAGCAGCCTATCGTGACTGTACGGGGTCATTCCTTGACCTGCACAGACTGACAGGGCCAGTTGGTCCTGAGTAAAGTTCAAAAATTGCGCGACGTGGTAGTACCCGCCAGGACGAAGATGACAGTGCCTTTCCGAGTGCCTAGGGAGAACGGACGGCCCGCTCGGATTAATAGAGAGTTGTCCCAGTGGGCTGCCCCTGGCTGCCAGCTTGAACCGGTCTGGGCCGAAAGAAGGCGTGACAGCTAGGTGTCTCAACCGCACAAACCAACCCTATCACTTGCGGCAGGATCGGTTGTCGACAGCTACACGGGAGTGGAAAACCATCAGGTGGATGACAAACCCATTTTCCCCAGATACGGGCCCGTCCTGGGAGGCGTAGAGGCGATGCCGGGTGTAAAGGTGCCAGCCCACCTGAAGGATCTCTATGTGTCTGCCGGGAAGAACTGCCAAGGGCCGAACCAGTTGGCAGGGCTGGGGCAGCTACTGGTGCGTTATTGGCACAGCTTTAGCGCGGGTGACGAGGATGTGGGCCATACCTCCGAGGTGGAACACTCCACTCCACTGAAGGAAGGTACTCGCCCCATCCGACAACCACCCCACTGTCTGGTACAGGAGAAGGAGGCAGAGGCCGAGCGACAGGTACAGGAGTTGCTGGACAGAGGTTAATCAAGCCAGCCGACGGAGCTTGGAGCTCCTCGGTAGTATTAGTCCGGAAGTAGGACAGGAAGTGGTGGTTCTGCGTCGACTACCGGCGACTTAACGTCATGACCGCACAGGATGCCTACCCCCTCCCCCGGATCGACGACAGTCTCGATGCCTTGTCTGGCAGTCGTTATTTTAGCACGCTCGACCTGGTGAGCGGGTATTGGCATGTACCCCTGGACGCAGACTCATAGGAAAAGTCTGCCTTCGCGACTCGGTCCGGGCTCTGGAAATGGAAGGTGCTGCCATTCGGCCTGACCTCGGCACCGGCCACATTCCAGCGGCTTATGAAATGGGTCCTGCGCGGGCTGCACTGGAGGACACTTTTGTTGTACCTGGATGACATCATCGCCATCTCAGACTTTGATACTTGCAACAGCTGGAGGAGGTATTGCAGCGCTTGAAGGGAGCTGGACTGAAGCTCAAGCCTTCCAAGTGCGAGCTCCTGCAGCTGCAAGTCCAGTACTTGGGACATATAGTCAGCGAAGAAGGAATAGCCACCAACCCAGAAAAGACCCTGGCAGTCCGGCAATGGCCGAATCCCAAGGGTTTCCGTTACCTACAGGGCTTCCTGGGTACCATGGGATACTACCGACAGTACATACCCAGCTTTGCTGACACGGTCCGTCCTTTGAACCGCCTCACCAGCAAGGAGGCCCGGTCTTGAGCCAGGAGGAGCAAGAAGCCTTCGAAAAGCTGAAAGAGGCGCTGTCCTCAGTCCCCGTACTGGGCTACCCAGACTCGACTCAGCTGTATATACTAGATACGGATGCTAGTAATTGCGGAGTCAGTGCAGTGTTGTCCCAGGTACAAGGGGTAGTTGAGCAAGTCAACGTGTACTTCAGCAAGACACTCAATCTGGCGGTGCGGAATTACTGTGTGACTCAGAAGGAACTGCTTGCCGTGGTGATGGCCGTAAAACACTTCCGGCCTTACCTCTATGGGCGCCAGTTCCTTCTCTGTACGGATCACGCATCCCTCCAATGGCTGTGTCGGCGCAAGGAGTTTTCCAACCAGGTGGCCAGATGGATGGAGAACCCTGCCAAGTTCCAGTTTACCCTGGAACACAGGGCCAGCCTCAGACACGGCAACGCAGATGGGCTCAGTCGACAGACCTGCGAACACTGTCCACAGTGCGAGCCGATCGAGTTGTGGGATAGAGGACCAACCCATAGGGAGTTGGCCCTAGAAAACCAACAAGGGAAGAACCAGAGTCTTGACCCGAAAGTTGCCGGAACAGCGCGCGAGACGGTCGGTCGTTCGAGGCAGCCTCTGCCCCTAGAGGTATCGAGGTTCAGCTCAAGACCGGCCGAGGCCACCCCGGACTCTGTGAGACGACTCGGGTAAAAACCAGAAAAAAACACCACGGGAGAGTTGGCACACATGGAGGTCGCCGGACGTGGACAAGTGGCCTCTATATATCTCTCTATGTAGCAGGCGATGGAATTAACTCCCGAGCAATTGGAATTGGGTGGGTTCGAGCTGCGGCAACTACACTGCATTCACCCAGTCCTCCGGCTGCAGAACGGGGTACTGGAGGCACGTACTGGTACACACAGCCAGCCAAGGTGGTGCTGGGTCTGCCCCCAACCTGTTCGAGAAACAGCCATTTGGCAGACTTACGTCCTGGCCCACTCTGGGGTGGGAAAAATGATCAGCCGGCTCCAACTGACCTGGTATTGGCCAGGTATGAGGGCCATGGTGAGGAGAATGGTCACGTGGTGTGAGGTCTGCCAGGCGGCTAAGCACAGTGGCAACAAGGGAGAAAGTAGCCAGCAGAGGCTATACACAGGTCACCCGTAGCAAAAGGTGGCAGTAGACAAGGTTGGACCAATGCCGGAGACACCGAGAGGGAACCAGTGGATCCTGGTGGTAACCGACCATTTCACTCGGTGGCAGGATGCATTGGCCATCCCGGATGCCATGGCTCCTGTAGTTGCCAATGCGCTAGACGAGCGAGTATTTTGCTACATGGGCTTGTCGGAGCAAATACATACGGACAAAGGGGCACAGTTTGAGAGCCAACTGATGGAAGAACTGTGCTTGCTATGACGAGTGGAAAAAACACGCCACACCATACCACCCTCAGGCTAACGGCATTGTGAAAAGAAACAACCGGCAACTTGAAGACTCGTTATGAGTAGTTCTGCTAACACGAGAACAGGAGGAGTGGGACAGGCTGCTGCCCCAGCTGATGCGAGCCTACAGAGGTACACTGCACTCTGTTACGGGCGAAACAGCAAACCTGCTGATGTTCAGCTAAAAATTGCGCCTCCCTGACCTGTTGGAAATCAGCCCGCCTCTACTGGAGGAGTGGCCTTCCCACCAGTACGTACAGGAGACACAGAAAAGGTTAGAAGCGGCTCACGAGATACTGAGGGAGGCCCAACAGGCTGTGAGAGAGGAAGACCAGGAGGAGCCACCACTGTACGCGCCAAGAGAGTGGGTGTGGCTTCTGAACAAGCGCCGGCGAAGGGGAGAAAACCCCAAACTACAGACCAAATACGGGGGCCCTTTGAAAATCATAAAGGCCTGGGCAAACCATACCTATTTAATAGAGAGACAGAGCCAGTTCTCTATTTAATATGAGTGCCGGCTTAAGCCTTATTATACCTGAGAGGAAAAGCTAGGCCAAGCACCAGCTACACTCGAGCCGCGACGCGGCCAAACATGAAAGGGCCCATGCCAAAAGACAAGAGAGGGACTGCCAGCTCGAGTTGGACTTGGCCAGGAGACAAGTAGAAGAAATCTCACAGCAAAGAACAATAGGCAGTAAGAAGGAAAGCCAGTTGGAGTTGGCTCGGAGGCAGGCGGAGCAGCCACTAAAATCTAATCAAGGGATAATAGCTGATGGTAACTCAGAACAAATGGAGCTGACCACAGAGGAGTCAGTTAGTGAGAAGCTAGCAGATCTGCCAACTTACCCAGCCCGAACGGAGAGCCCTCTCCCAGCTCAACATGGGGAGGAGTGTAGGGAGCCCATACGGCATAACCCCGGCCGGCCCGAGCTACTAGGCCACCGGACAGGTATGGTGAGTGGGCGTGGCTGCAACAATTGGTAGTCAATCCAAGCCTTCTTTCAGACAGCAAACAGGCGTGTAGAGAAGCCGTGAGGAGAGTAAAACAAGGATCTCTTACGTTTATGCCCTGCAGCTACACAGACCGTCTTCAGGATCCCTGCACTACTATTACAACGAACGCTCTTATCGACATGGCTAGAACAGGTGAGCTCGCTAGTTTGTTATCTACTGAGCCTTGCCTGTCCGAAACCATGGAGAGCAACGAGGAAGCGAGGCTGGTGGACTTACTGGCCTCAGATGAGGAGGAGTTTGCGCTCTCGAGCCAAACTGCCTCTGATGAGCTGGTGGGTGCCACCAGCGACCGAGTGATGGAGTGCTCTGGCCAGGCTGCCTCCTCGAGCTCCACTCGAGTTGAGTCACACCTGGTTGACACTATGTCAGTCGTCGGCCAGTCTCGACTCGTGGGGATAGTTGGCTACAAGTCTATCTCCAACGGCCGAGAGGACACCGGCGACTCGGCCCCGACTGACACGGCAGCATCCTCTACCGAGGAGGCACTCGAAAAACATGAGAGGCTGGATTGGGTGGCTGAGATTGAGGCAGCCAAGACGGCTGAAACAGCTCGGGTCTCTTACATTTTAGAGACCGAGTCCAATCAGTCGCTCAGCATCTCGGGAGCCGACAACGGAACAGCACGAAAAAAAAGAAGCCGATCATGAGGACCGAGCGCTTTGTGGACAGGACCACTTGGGAGAGGATACTGGCCGCCATCTCGAAACCTGAGACCTCTGCCGGGTCAAAATAAGCACATGGAGGATCCGGCAGCATGTCATGCAGCACTTCGCTGTCTTCGTGTGCCCCAGCCGATATCAGCACGAGTCACGCGAGCAGTTGATGTTGCACAGGAGGATATGTGGAGGCAGCGAACCTGGGAGTTTCATTTGCCTGGTGGACAGACCATGCGAGCAATCCTTTTTGCGCCTCCGAAGATGGCCGGCCTGCTCATGTGGAAGTGTTGGCCCACACTCACACCAACCGAGAGGCCGGCCAGGGCCTCAGCCGTTCAGGCAGAAGACGACCACCCCCGGACCGAAAGCGGCCCGCGCTTGAAGAAGAGAGCTAGAGCCACAGACTGACAGGGTTCCCGCCACCATAGGGGAAGGAGACCTTCCAGCCTGTGCCTACCCTACCCACTAGAGCAGACTGACTCCAGAGCCTATTGGGAAAGCGATTTGAGGAGGAAGAGCTCCAGCGGCTGGGAGAGGCCAACTGCAACCGGTTGTTAGAGGATAGCCGCCGGTGGCATCAGATGGCCCTCCGAGCTCGAAAGCTCCTTAGGGATGCTCGACATCGAAGTTATGATGCCCTGTGCCTGGAGGAGACTATCTCCCAGAGGGAAGAGGAGGCTCGAGAGCACCGGCTCTGAGCACAGATGCTCTCTCCCTCCGGCGTCGGTCGGATGGCCCCCGAGGCTAGTCTTAGGAGGAGAGTGTGATGGAAGAGCATCACGAACAGAGCCGGTGCCAGCGTGATGATCGATTGGCAGGCCGAACCTCCCTTTTCGCCCGGAGGCCTGGCCGGCGATTAAAAACAAAGATGACTAGAAGTACGCGGGTCACGTAGCAGCGAATGTTACGGCGGGAAACAGAAACCGCAAGTGGTCGGAGCCAACGGAAGAGAAGAGCATAAAAGGAAGAACGCATTAGAGAGGCAGGCAGAGCAGCTCCCTGCATACAATAAACATTGTATACCAATATTGTTTATTATTTCTGTATGCATGCTTGATCATTGTTATACTAGTGCAAATGTATTTATCTCATAAATATATGTTGTATGCTCTGATAACAAGAGGGTCTGCATGGTTTACTCGGCTTGTGGATAACAGTGAAGGTGGCACGATGAAATCTTTCACAATATTACACAAATTCTACACCACACACGTTTTTCCTAAATCAGCCCCTGTATAGGATGCTATAGTCTTTACGGTTTTTGAACACGTGAAGTTCATACACTAAGGCATTATGACAGAGGCTTTTTCTCCCATGTAGTCAAAAGCATAGTGCTTGCTTACATAACATTTTCTAATAACGTGGGTGCTGACTCAGCTTGGTTGATTGCAGAGCTTTGTTAAAATTGTTAAAAGATCCGCTGGTTTCAAACTAGATCAATTTTAAACAACACTTGAAACTAGGCGGCACCCAGAGGTAGACATACTGAGAAACTCTGATTGTCGACGACTAGATTGTATATACCATACCTATTATAATACATTATATTGAACTAGATAGGAGCCCTGCCACAATAGTACAATCATAGGAAGTGAATCACAATTTGCCATAGAACAGAGTTTAAATATCGACATGACAGTTTTTTTTATAAAATGCATCCAACGTCTAAGGATGCATACGAGCAAGGCCTTTTTTACTGCAAAATTCATGTTATGACGAAACTATTCTTCGATCATTCGGCCTAATAGTCGCGTTTAGCTCCAACAACGACGCATAGCACGGCGTTTCTTGACTTTAAAAAGCCTGAATACAACGTCGTGTTGTACGAGCGGATCAGCAGTGCCCGTTTCAACGTCGCACGTAAATATCAAGCCTAAGTCATGGTTAAACAGTTTTGGGCAATGATTGGTCATACGGCAATGATTGGTAATATAGCAATCACTAACTTGACCATATGACAGTTCTATGGAGTGCTCTATTGAGTATAGATTATATGGTTTCGGCGCACACCAACGAAGGTGTACAACGAGTCCAGTTGAATGCGCTCGAATTAGGCGGTGCAGGATACAGCGTTTGTGACAAGAAAATAAAAAACGATCGAACCGCGTTTCGTGGTACTAAAGGAATTATGAATGATGTCATTGCAATATTAGTTTATTTCTTTTTATTTGACTATTTGAGACAATTCTGCTTGCATCTTCTTCTGCAATGTATAATTATTCCAAATAGTTCAGATCTCTTTTCTACAGTCCTACTAGAACCGCAAGCTAGTCGGTTAATCTTTCTGGATCTTTTACCTGAAACAGCAACAAATTCAAATAAAATAAGGAGGCTATTATGTAATTTTAGGTGTTAAAAGTAAAAATCTCAAATTAAAGATTAATAATTAGTGAGATAGTTATAGGTGGATATAGAAAATGATCAAAACTGAAGTATTTATTGAAGATTAGTATCGATGTTACACCATCAAGATAGTAATAATAATAATAAGGGAGGGAACTCACTGTCAACACGAAGCGGTAACAGGAAGCATGTGTGTAATACAAAATGTCTACCTAATATACTACGCGCTCATAAACCTAAGACATCTATCTCCTTACACAAAACAAAAAAACAATACACAAGTGGTACGTGACAGTGCCATACAAATTTAAAATACTAATTAATAGCATACACGTGTTAAAAGTGAGCCGCCATTTACTTGTAGAAGTGATAGTGTGCATGCAATCTAGTTTTGGTTATAGCTCTGCCTGAACGAGAAACTATTTCTGGACTACCGCCGCCAACAGCAGCGGTATTACCACTATCAGTCACACGTGCCGGACACTGTATGTGCTGCGGCGAATCGCCGCTAGGTGCAGACACTATCGGCAGTTTGTCAAGAGCCAGCAACACAGACCCTCCTGGTGCACTCGTAACTTCAGACTGCAGTGTGCATGCTATAGGGTCCTTTCTACTTACCATCTTTGGCAACGCTGGTGTTGTAGCACCTGCCTTACTCAGTCTAAGATCTACCCTATTTCTCATATACCTATCTCCTCCTAGCGTTTAAACTATATAAGACCTATCTCCATGTACTGCAACCACCTTACTTGGTACCCAACCCCGGTTACAGGTTTTGAAATATATCGCTTGTCCAACCACGAAAGGCATTCTCTCAGGATCGCTGTGACTATCATGATAGTACTTATCCTTGCTTTTTATGTCACCAAGCTGACTACACACTTGACCTGAATCATAAGTGTGCATAGCATACCTAGACACCTCCACAGGCATCTTGTCCCGTAAAACCCTACTTTGGAAGAGCTCCGCCGAAAATGGCACCTGTCACTACTGGAGTGTTTCTAATAGCTAGCTACCCTTGCCACCCATTGGCTTCCTGACACTTAGGGAGCATAGACTTTATTGTGCCTATCGTCCGTTCAACCTAACCATTAGCCTGAGCATGCATAAGGGAGCTAGTGCTGTGTTATATCGTATTGTCCCTACAGAAAGCCTGAAACTGTGCCGAACTAAATTGAGGCCCATTGTCTGATACAATTTTTTGAGACACTCCATACTCCCCAAAAATCTCTTTCAACAATCTTATTACTACCCCACTCGTGGTACCCCACTTCAGCTGCCTAATCAATGGCTACTTGCTCAGATAATCAACAACCAAGAGATAATCTGTACCGCCATACGAAATCAAGTCTACACCAGTTGTCTGAAACAGAAGGTCAGGCACTGGATGGAGAATGAGAGGCTCCCTTCGCTCCCCTCTCTCCCTAGTAAGACATAGTTCACATGACAAACAAGTATTTTCAAGTCGTCCTCTGAGTCCAGAAAAGAATACCGACTGTGTCGCCTGCTCTAAAGTCTTTGCTACACCCTGTGTGCACTATAAAGGTCCTTGACTATCTCAGCTCTCAAAGCAAAAAGAATGACCAACCTCAGGCCATAAAACACAAGACCCTCTACTATAGACAAACTGTCTCTAATGTTCCAAAAAACATTGCATGTCTACCACACATCTTCTTATTCATAGGCCATCCTCTGTCAATGTACGGACGCACCACACTCAGTTCCTCGTCATTTAGTATTGCCTGTTTATATTTAGCCATAGTGTCTTCAGACCTAACTACTACCAAACATACAAATAACAAAAAGTCTACATCTAAATCCTCAAACAGATTTGTACCCTGTAGGCAAGCTCGAGACAAGGTATCTGACAGGGCCATATCTTTGCCTGGAGTGTATATCAACTGGAACTCTAATCGGGTAAGACATTAACTCTAGTCACATTGCAGCTATTCTAGGTGACGAGGTATTCACGTCTTTGCGCATGATACCAGCTGGAGGCATGTGATCTGTCTCAATTTTGATATTTTATAGACCCCAACAGTAGTATGTAAAGCGCTTGCATGCTAAAACAACTGTCAACATCTCTTTTTCAATTGGCTGTATTGCTGTTGACAGCCTGTCAGTGACTTGTCAGTGAATTCTATAGGTCTATTGTCTTGCATCAGCACTGCACCTAAGCTGTGGGCTGAGCTATCAGCTGATAATATGACTGGCTTAATAGAATCATAGAAAGCTAATGTGGGTGCTTCACTAATCTGCCGTTTGTTCTTTTTTAAAGAACCGGCTTGACTTTCACTTCAAACAAATTGCACCTTTTTTTTACACAGTTGACTTAGAGGATTAGTGTGTTTTGATAAGTGAGATACGGATTTTGCCAAGTAATTTACAAAACCCAAAAAGCCTCCACAGCTTTCTTGTTTTTTGGTTCGACCATGTTTTGTACAGTCTCAGCTTTAGCTTCAGCAGGCCTAACCCTTTCAGCCTATAATTTGTGACCCAGAAATGAAACTTTCTCCTTTGCATACACACATTTGTCAGGGTTCAGAGTAAGACCTAGTTTCTTGCACTTATTCAATACCTGAAAGAGTCGCCTGTTATGTTCCTGTATGTCTGATGCGTGTATCAGCTCATCACCAAAATATATTTCCACACCTAGTATGTCAAGCAGCACATCCATCATGCGCTGGTGGTAAATTTCAGGTGAGCTACTGATACCCATTGGTAAGCGAAGATACCAATACTTCCCAAAATCTGTGACAAAACTAGCCAATTTTGAGTGGCTTTCATCCAAGCTGATTTGATGGAAACCATTCTTAGCACCAATGGTTGTGAACACCTTAGACCCAGATACCCGAGAAAAAATTTCATTAGTCGTAGGAATAGAACACTGAGCTTGCACTAACTGAGAATTTAGATACTGAGGCTCGAGACAGAGGCGTATGCTACCATTAGGCTTTTTTACAATAACCAAACTTGAAAGCCATTCCGTAGCGTTTGTGTCTTTACAAATAACACACACCTTTCCAACCTACCTAACTTCTTTTGGTGCTTAGGTCGCATAGCATAAGGTACTTGCCTTGGCGGTATAGCTTGAGGAACTGCACCTGGTTTTAGTTCTAAACTAACCACGCTACCAAAGTGACCCAACCCTGTAAAGACCTCTGTATGCTCTTCAACGATTTCTCTCATGGGCCTATGATCCTGAATATCTTCAGCACTTACCTTGTTAAGCATACATATTCGGGTATAGAGCCCTTATAGCCGGCAGACCTAACAGCAGTACCTTCTTGTCACCGTTTGATTCGTCGGTCACATAAAAAAGAGTGTCAATGCCCCAGATGCCCTTAAGCCCCACCGGCAGTGTAGCTTTACCTATAACTGGATTTTTTGCCAGAATAGCCCGTCAGCACTGCATCAGTCATCCCTACATCTCTAAAGCCTAGTTGCACAAATACAGATTTTGGTATGACACTGACTTCAGAACTATTATCTACGAGTAGTTGTAGAGGTTCACCCTTGATAGAAACAATCACAAGCCGCTGACTATCACTGCTTCCTCTACTATCCACTGCACCTAAATGGTTCACACAAAAAACATCTCATTACTGAGAGACATTTCACTACTCCTAGCTCCAGGTACATTAGCATTAGTTGCAGAAACCTGATTAGTGTGTGATACAACAGTGTCTTCATTTTTATAACCCACTAGCTGTCCTTGGTTATCCTTACACATCCTGCTTCGTGGCAAATGATTAAACTGGCCGCATGCAAAGCAGCGTTTTTCATAAGCATTACACCTACTTCGTGCATTATAGAATCTGCAATTTGTAATGTACTGACCAGCGTTAGCACCTAAAGCTGTAATTTGGGACCTACGACTACTGCTAGTGTTACAGAGATCCGTGTTCCTCTCCACGTCTTGTCATACAGCTAGGACGCCTTTGTCTCCATCCATCTCAGCTTGCTGGTTCTGTAGTATAATCTCAGTGCGTAGTTGTTGTTTAATTTTTTTCAATGTTACCTCAGCA
Source organism: Watersipora subatra (assembly GCF_963576615.1). Classification (NCBI taxonomy): domain Eukaryota; kingdom Metazoa; phylum Bryozoa; class Gymnolaemata; order Cheilostomatida; family Watersiporidae; genus Watersipora; species Watersipora subatra. The sequence goes on along the minus strand of NC_088718.1, from coordinate 37,987,205 downwards.
TTAACCTGAAGTTCTGTTAATCAAGACAATGCCTTGTCTGTCTTACCAGCGAGAAGTAGCGTTCGAAGCATGTCAGTTTTGAAGCGGTCTTACCATTGACATTTAGAAACTAATTCATGTAGATTGCAAATGAACTGCTCATTATTTTTCTGTGGCAGTTGCACCCCTGCTGCCAAACACATCAGCATAGTGGAGATGATTATCTCTAGGATTAAAATAATTGTCAAAACCCCCAAGAGCTCTTTGGAATTAATGTCTCCTCATCATCTTCCACTTGAATCCCATTGTCCGTATCTGCCGGTCTGGGTGGCTTTACTGTAATCTGTGTGGCTATTTGTTCTGCTTCCGGACCCATGGAATAGATTAGCATGTCTACTTGCTTTTTTGCTGCTTTTTCATCCAGCCCTGAAGCGCTCCTTTATCTTTCAAATTTTATTTTTCATTTTGGCCAAACTTTGTAAACTGCCAAAATCTAGTTCTCTTGGAGGTTTGATAGAATCCATGTCATTGACGTATGTTATATATATAGTCAAAGTAAGTGGTGCAGACGTTCTGGTAAATAAATTAATTCAAGGCTATCTTGCCTACGACGCCATGATCAAGACTGTGAAGGATTTATTAAAGATTAGTACCGATGTTACACGATCAAGCTTGTAATAAAAATAAAGAAGGGAAGTCACTGTCAACACGATGTGATAACAGGAAGCATGCGTACTCTTGCGCATGTGTGTAATACAAACTGTTTACCTAATAGACTACGTACTCATAAGCTTATGACAGAGAAATCATGTTGTGCATAACTAATCTGAATCCACACAACATCAAGTGTTGAGTTTGTTTGCCATCTTATTCTATTTTGATTATGTTGCGTTTGGGCACTTTTGCTTAGTTTGTGAGATTTAATCTAATTATTACTGGTTCAGGTACTAGTGAAGGTGTTAAGCTATTGTAAGCAATACTGATATTTACCAGTAAATGTTACTTCTTTATTCTATAAGTAAACAATTAAAATACACAGCTAACAAAATTCTGAACAATAATATTAATGGCAAAAGGTTAGAATAGCTAATGAAAGTTACATCCTTACTCGAGCGGTTCTCCATGTTTGTTTGCTCAGTCCAACACAGCTGCGAGCTTTGACAGTCAAGCGAAAGTCATGACAGTCCATAGGTAGAAAGTTTTGGGAGATGGTGGGGAAAGAGACTTCACAGGCAGGAGTGAAAGGCTCTTCGGCAGGCAGAGGGGAGAGCGCCCAAGCAGGTTCTTGGGAAAGAGGCTGAGTCTTTGGAACTTGTTTTCTTTTATAGATGTCTAGCATGTGGGAAGGCTAGCCTGTGGGAGTAGGTTGAGTGTCAAGATTCAATGCTTTATGTCAGGTGTGCGAAGGTATCTTTTTTGCGTAAGTCTTTAGCTGGTGTATGTACAGATTGGCAGATCTGTATACGTGTAATCATTTGATTCAACTCCAATGTTTCTTTGGTGGTTTTCTGATGGTTGTTGATAGATTTAATTGCTTCTGCACTTTTTTGGCGGTTTTTCTAGCTGGTGTTGACACAATTTTTATGATTGATCTTTCCAATTTTGGAGTTTCTAATTTACCTTTAACCTTTACTAATTATTAGATCTTTTGATGCTTTTGAGCGGTTTGCTGCTTGCGCATATTATATGCGTATTTTGTGGTCTGGCTACATTTCCTGTCAGTATGTTGTTTTCATGATACTTTCATAGGACAAGATAAGGTGAGATTTTCCCACATAAATTTTTTTTACAAGACGGCACAAAAACCTTTAAAAAAACTCTAAAAACAGTTTCTTAGATTTATTTTGTAATTTTTTGTTTATTCCTACTTTTGTAAAGTGAGCATATCCTTAAGATCTCAGTTCAGTTATAGTTTTAGGCCAGAAGGATCGGTGGAATTGACAAGTTTTAATAAAAGGAGCATATGTGTCTTTGTTCTGTTTCATGTTGTGAGTAGTGTATTAAGATATATACTTACATGTCTTGTGGCATGGGATGGTTGTTTGTTATTTTTAACTAGTTTTGCTACAGCATACCACTACGTGACCCTCTGGCTTTATCCACTTGTTGTGGTTACCCTCAACTGTGGTGACCTCAGACATCAATTTTGTCTAAGTCCCTATAATCCCATCCTATACATGCCCTTTTGTAAGATATTATAATATCTCAAGGAAGAAGACCGCCGGAGTTGACCTAAATATGTCAGCCTTACATGACAACCATTATCTCGCTATAATAATATTGCTGTAACATTCCAAGAACAACACTCATTTACACAGGCTATGCAATGTTTACTGTTTTATTTATATGAACAGTTATTGCTGACATTAATTGCTATGAACAATGTCTAAAGCCAACAATCTCATCCTGTCTCTGCCTTCAAAGTTTATTCTTGATACATTTCATCCAACTTAATGATATATTTTCCTGTGAACTTTGGTCGTGCCATTGGTGTCTAAAACATAAAATGTATATTATGGCTAATGTTGGGCGTCACATATACCAAGTTGTGTTTGGCAAAGTTTATACTTTGACATCAACCATGCTGTCACAGATTTTGTATAAAAGAACCATTTTAGCTGTATACGAGCAGTTCTTTACATGTGATTGCTATGTGCACAGTGTATCTGACTCAAATACAATATCTCGCTTAATGCTTAGAGTGAACATCTTGTTCTATGCGAACCCATGAGTATGAGGTCAGCACACCCTCACACTTTCTTGCTTTTTGGGCCACACCACAACTGGCAATGAGCCCCCGTGATCACTTACCTTTTTTGTGATGCTCATTACCTGTCTCCATTAGGGTTGTTTCGATAGGCTGTGCCTCCAGCTTGTCCAACCTTGTTCCGCTGCCAAAAATACTCTCCTCTTCAGTGCCAAAAGAAGAAAGTATTTTTCTCTCCTCTCTTTGGCACTCTCTTTAACATCACTGCATCCATCATTACCAATACTGTCACAGTCATTGTATGTAATCTTTTGTTTGGTGAAAGCTCTATATAATCATTGTTATAATTAATGAAGGTTCTCAGACCTCAGCAACGGAATTCCGATTTGGCTAGCACAATGCATGCTTTGTGTTTGAACTTTTTGTTGGCTTTTTCAATCAAGATACTGTTTAATTTTTTTCTATTTCAACTGAATTCTCAAGTATTTAAACTCACATATTGTCAAAAAGTGATGTTAAACATATATTTTAAAGTTAATTGGTATTTTTTGTCACTATTTTATGAATTTACCAAAAGCAAATTTTTGCCATCAGTGCTATTCACATTTGGTTTCCAACCTATTCAACAGCACAATTTTTTCAAGTAGTTAACATTAAATATCAATTCCTCAGAATAAAAAACCTCCAAACATTTATCTGTGAGACAATTAATGCTGCAATTAGCAATTTTATTGTATGGCCCTGTCGCATCATACTTTGTTTCCTATCAAATAAACGTTCCAAAAACTTTTTCAAAGCAATACATTTGTATTTATAATTTCATGCTGATCGAGTTATGTTGTTCACAAGTTTAAAAAATCCAATGTTGCAATTGTAAGATGGTGATCTGAATTTATCATCTGCCTATTGATTTACGCTGTAACCAATAACTACTACAGAAAGTCCATGCATCTCCTCATGAGTTTATCTAATTATCGGTTTAGCTACATTAACCGTGACACTATTTTTTGTGTCACGCCAGCATAAGTCATCTCCATATATCCATGGCTACAATTGCACAATACCCTTAGACTTTTCTCTATTCTATGGTAAGTGATGGCAGAATACAAATCTTGCTAGTCATCTAGATTAACTGTTTCAAAAACTTTGCTTTAGTAGTGGTTTTCTGTGTATTCAAACAATTTAAAAAAATAGAATAATTACTCTTGAAATCATAATTATCAAGCAGTCAGATATTTGTTTTAAACCAAGTTGCATCGATTTTATCTGTGTGAATTCTTTTAACTCTGCATTATATTATATTTGTATTGTATTATATTTAGCTGTAAAGCTTCAGACGCTCACCACATATACTACTATTATTTATGTTTTCTTATTTTAGACACCAAGTTTGTGCGCCATTTAATTTGATTTTAGTCTGCTTTTATCTAGTAAATTATTATTTCTTGCACTTTGTTGGGACCCTTTGATTTCAGCACATCTGCAATACCTATCCAACCTGATAACATAGTTGCATCTTTACACCAATTTTGGAGTAATAATTATTTAGGCAAACACATCATTCTAGATTTCAGTAGCTAGTAGTCTTTCTCATGACTTTGTTGGTCAATGTTGTGTTTAAGGTTCCTGGTTACGAATATGCAAAGTTTTGTGGAGCGAAATCTTAACAAGCTTCATCATAAGTCGGCTGATGAGAAGATTTGGCCTCAGTTCCTTAAATTCCTCGCTTGTTTCTTCCTTCTGTGTGTGATTCCTTATCTCCACATTGGTGAGGAGCTTCTATTTATGTGCACTAACAAAGAGGTTTGCTTTTGTAAAGAGGTTGCTGAATTTTTGTTAACCAGTTTAATGTTTATGCTTTTGTTATGTCTGTGTTCAGTGCTATATGCTTCATAGTAATAGCTGGCTCACTTATTAGTCATTTATTATTGGTAGTATTTTGATAAATTCACTGATTTGCTGCAATAATTGTACTAGAGTCACTAGTTACATCAACATATCAAAATAATATTTTAGACATCACGCTCAACTGTGAGGGCCACTTTTAGTAACTGCAACTCCAATGATTGCAACAAGCTTTCGTGGTGTTACCGAATTTGATATAATTTGCTTTCTGTTGGAGACTCGAAGAGAACGTGCAGTAATATTAAATATTTAGTTGGTTTCAGCTCAACTTTCTGCTCAATTTCATCTCATATTTGCATAATTCACATGATGATAAACAGTTTTCCACTCTTGCATTATTTTGCGATTGTTTTGTCTAAATCTGTTTTGACTATTTTCTTACAACTATCATTTTATATTTGATTTTTTGTCATTGCAGGCGTTTTTGGGTATTTGGTGTGGCCAGGTAAACGTCCTGTTAACCCACTCGATTGTGAATGTACCTGCTTTGATACTGTTTTCCGAGGTAGGTTTACTCGCCAAAGGTCTGCTGTGTGCGACTTTATCTTCTTGTAAATCAGGGGTTCCCAACCAGAAAGAGTTACCCCCTTGGGGAAATTTTGAATATGTAAGGGGGAACAGAAAGCTGTCTGATTTTTTTAATTTATGTCCTGCAGCGCTGTGTGAGTTTGAGTTTCATCATTTAACATTTTAGTTTTATCTATAACACTAGTTGCTAATAATGAGCTACTAGTCAGAACCCAAATATATGTGAACACATCCATCCAAATTTTGATTGGATAGTAAGTTAACCTTGTCACAAATCAATTCACTGCCATGCCGAAGGTCATGTGTTGTGGTGTGTTGTATGCGTACTATATAAAAGTTTATATTACGTTATATGTTTAGATATGTACAATAAACTGAGATTTTAAGTTGTATCGGTTGTTTTTAGTCATGTGAGTTAAGAGTTTATTTAGTCAAATTTATGAAAAGGCATAAGGGGTGAATTAAATGAAAAAGGTTGGGAACCCCTGGACCAGATACTAAATGTTGTAAATGATGTTTAAGAGACTTTGAGTTGATTCTGTGAGAAGATAGTAATACTACTATTTGCCGTTTCAGGTCACTATGAGCATCCGCCGTGCTCCAAGTACAAACACTGGTATTTTAATGCTACATCGAATGCCTTTAAGATATGGTGTTTAGTTGTATTCGGTCTCATGCTTGCATACGAATGCTTCAAGCACATTCTTTCATGTCTTATGGATAAGGATATCAGGTTAGTTTTGTTTTGAAACTGCCTCTATTTTGAAAGAAATTAAATGCTCTTTTCCTACTGGTCATGTCATTGCTGTCAGGTTTATTTACATTGAAATCTGTGATGTCATATAATGTTTGTCAATCTATTACAGGTGTGTCTAGATATTCGGTGGCTTTTTGAATATAAAATATGAACTACAATCTTTGTTTATATTTATGTGTAAAGAGGAAGGTTCTCTATCAGATGAAGTTTAACCGATGCATTTTCTAGACTGCCACCAATTGCAAACTGTAATTTCACGAAGATTCCATGAAAGATTGTAAACTGATAACCTAAAATTGTTATAATGTAGATGCACAATGACACTCTTGCTCATCTCACTTTTTTGATACACAATGATATTCTTGTTCATCTTTCTCTTTAGATACGCAATAATAGTTTTGTTCATCTCTCTCTTTAGATACACAGTGATAATCTTGTCCATCTCTCTCTTTAGATACACAATGATAGTCTTGTTCATCTCTCTCTTTAGATACACAATGATAGTCTTGTTCATCTCTCTCTTTAGATACACAGTGATAGTCTTGTTCATCTCTCTCTTTACATACACAATGATAGTCTTGTTCATCTCTCTCTTTAGACACACAATGATAGTCTTGTTCATCTCTCTCTTTAGATACACAATGATAGTCTTATTCATCTCTCTCTTTAGACACACAATGATAGTCTTGTTCATCTCTCTCTTTAGACACACAATGATAGTCTTGTTCATCTCTCTCTTTAGATACACAATGATAGTCTTGTCCATCTCTCTCTTTAGATACACAATGATAGTCTTATTCATCTCTCTCTTTAGACACACAATGATAGTCTTGTTCATCTCTCTCTTTAGACACACAATGATAGTCTTGTTCATCTCTCTCTTTACATACACAATGATAGTCTTGTTCATCTCTCTCTTTAGACACACAATGATAGTCTTGTTCATCTCTCTTTTTAGATACACAATGATAGTCTTATTCATCTCTCTCTTTAGACACACAATGATAGGCTTGTTCATCTCTCTCTTTAGACACACAATGATAGTCTTGTTCATCTCTCTCTTTAGACACACAATGATAGTCTTGTTCATCTCTCTCTTTAGACACACAATGATAGTCTTGTTCATCTCGCTCTCTTTAGATACACAATGATAGTTTTGTTCATCTCTCTCTTTAGATACACAATGATAGTCTTGTTCATCTCTCTCTCTCTTTAGATACACAATGATAGTCTTGTTCATCTCTCTCTTTAGATACACAATGATAGTCTTGTTCATCTCTCTCTTTAGATACTCAATGATCGTCTTGTTCATCTCTCTCTTTAGACACAATGATAGTCTTGTTCATCTCTCTCTTTAGACACACAATGATAGTCTTGTTCATCTCGCTCTCTTTAGATACACAATCATAGTTTTGTTCATCTCTCTCTTTAGATACACAATGATAGTCTTGTTCATCTCTCTCTCTCTTTAGATACACAATGATAGTCTTGTTCATCTCTCTCTTTAGATACACAATGATAGTCTTGTTCATCTCTCTCTTTAGATACTCAATGATCGTCTTGTTCATCTCTCTCTTTAGACACAATGATAGTCTTGTTCATCTCTCTCTTTAGACACACAATGATAGTCTTGTTCATCTCGCTCTCTTTAGATACACAATGATAGTTTTGTTCATCTCTCTCTTTAGATACACAATGATAGTCTTGTTCATCTCTCTCTCTCTTTAGATACACAATGATAGTCTTGTTCATCTCTCTCTTTAGATACACAATGATAGTCTTGTTCATCTCTCTCTTTAGATACTCAATGACAGTCTTGTTCATCTCTCTCTTTAGATACACAATGATAGTCTTATTCATCTCTCTCTTTAGATACACAATAATAGTCTTGTTCATCTCTCTCTTTAGATACACAATGATAGTCTTGTTCATCTCTCTCTCTTTAGATACACAATGATAGTCTTATTCATCTCTCTCTTTAGATACACAATGATAGTCTTGTTCATCTCTCTCTCTCTCTTTAGATACACAATGATAGTCTTGTTCATCTCTCTCTTTAGATACTCAATGACAATTCTGTTCATCTCCACCATCTACCCTCACTACTACAGTTGGTGGAATTATTTCAATTACTACAATGAGCAGTTTTATGATCAGTGGTACCATCAGCTCTACTTTACAATCTCTGAAATTATCTCTTCAGGTGAGTAATGGTAGCTATTTTGCTCGAATGCATGTCTTTAGTTTATTCGAGGGTATTGTGCAGATATACGTGTTTCAACTGGAGCTAATGTTTTCGTCAACTTGTAACATTGGCAATTCTTTTCAGCTGGTAAGTTGCTATAATACATGTTAAATGCTCATCCTTACTGTATTGGGTTAGGTAACATTATAGCAGTGTTGACATAGTGGCTTAAAATTTTGTGATTACGCGTTATAGCCTCTGCTCCATAAAATGGTATTAACAGATTAAACATGTATTAATAGGACCTTTAAATAGACTAAGTTTCCCGGACAGTGCTTCTTTTGAATAGAATAAGTTTTAGAATTGTTTGTCTACTTTAAAGTGGTTATCCTTTTTCATGCAGTTCAATGTTTCCGACTGAATCTGAACTTGTTAAATCTCAAGATTTTTGCAGTCAGCTGTTAGTATTGAGTTTTAATTTAGTATTAGTTTTGAGAGCCATTATAAACCATTGCAATGTTTATAATGGCCTCGGATAATGGCTTTTAAGAATGCATCGCCGCACATACCGCCGGTCATCATTGATTGGCTGTAACTGATTTGGCTATCCCATTTCCTCATGTACCATTGTCATAAAAAACAACCGTAGTTCTCCTAAAATTGTGATTGGATTTTGAACATGTCGTGTGCACTCCAATTACGTAACATAAGGGTCTCTTGAGAAATATCGGATAAACCCAAAGGTACATTACTAGCCGCAGTAGTATTGCCCTTGACAGCTAGAAAATCATATTGCATTGGCTGAATGTAGTAGGTTTGTCTTCTGGCATATTCTCAAATCAAGCTTTCATGACTATTGTATTAATAAAAGCTTCCTTTCTGATGAAATCAAAGTGTTTGTACTTTAGAGGGCATGATTTATTCTACACCCTAAAGATACTACTGTCTAGACAAAAGTGCTGGCCATAATCAGGGAGTAGTCTAACACAAAGGTATTCGGTACGCACCTGTATACACTCGATGATCTCTATTAAAACAACCCATTAAACCAAGTTACACAAACTTTTAATTCTTTATCAGAGTAATATTTTTGGCGCAAATGCTATATATAGAAGTTTTGCTAATTGGCTGATATATATTATTATATATTTTATATGTTTTCAATTTTTATGTGACAAGTAGTACCTCAACGTCTGGAAGGTTTACCATAGCAACTTTTGTGGTTGTTTTACTAGTTGCTTGTTTGACAACCTCCGTCGCTGTACTGGAAACAGCAGGTTTGCCAACCCTATCAATATGTTGTCATTATCTAGGCATTATAATATACCTCGTAAGGGCATCGCACAAATTGGAAACTTTCCACATACTGGCAGTGTTTGCTATCAACATGTCCCATGTCATCATAGGAGGCTTTGATCAGTTCATCATCAATATACTATACAGTCATGGCAGTCGTCCACAAGTGAGTTTTTATTGGTATTGTCGGCAACTTTCCGATTAGGTTTTTATTAGGTATTTTCTGATCAGATTAGTGTACGCTGTTATTTGTTCAGAATTGTGTATGGTATTTTCTGATGATAATAATGTATCGAGTTTTCCAATCAGAGTAGTGTATGGTGTTTTCCGATCAGATTAGTGTATAGTGTTCTCCAATCAGAATTGTGTATGGGATTCTCCGATCGTGATTGTATTCGGTGTTTTCCAATGATAAAAGTGTATGGTGTTTTCCGTTCAGAATTGGTTATGGGATTTTATAATCAAAATTGTGTACGGTGTTTTCTGATCAGAATAGTGTATGGTGTTTTCCAATTGTAGCTTACCGTGGGTTTTATGACCAGAATAGTGTATGGTGTTTTCCAATCAGGATAGTGTATAGGGTTTTCCAATCAGATCCTTGTAGGTTTTTTCTGATTAAGATTGCGTATCGCGATTTACCGATCATAATTGTGTCTGGTGTTTTATGATTAAAGTTGTGTATGGTCACACGGTGTTCTCCAATCAAATTTCCCTATAGTGTTTTCTGATGATAATTGTGTATGGAATTTTCCGTTCAGATTTCTGTAAGGTGTTTTCAAAGTTCACTTAATCTAGGTTACAAGAAGTCTATCTATTACCTTCTCTACCTCTGACCTTCAGAATTGTCGATTCTGCACTTCCATTTCTGTCGCTAAATTAAAACAATGAAACTTTTTTTACTGGTTATTACATTGTTAATTTAGTTATTACATTTGGTGGAAATATTTTTATTTTCAATATAAAGTGTTTTAATTCCGTGCGTAAGTTACTTGTGGTATTTATTAAGGAGATGCTGTTAGCTTTTGACTGTGAGACGAATAGATATATTTTAATAAAAATATTTGCTCTTACAAATATTATCTTATAGTTTCAACTAGAGTTGCACCGGTTTTGGTATCGGTGCCGATATCGGTGTTAATATCTGAATCGGTATCGGCCGATCTTTTCTTAAAAAATCCGAAACTTCCAATACTTTTTACAGATCAACTATTTAGCAAAAAACCGTATTTCAGCCTGCTACACTAATAAAAATCATCAGCTGCAAGTTCCTTAATTTTACTTAATGAATTCCGGACCTGCCACACTATTTATTTCATGACTATCGCCTGATTAACATCCACACAGCTGAGGAACCTTTTTACTTTAATCAGGACGTAATCACAAAGTCTGGTATTTTCCAATTACAGCGATAGGATTTATTGCAGCCAATCACGAACAAAGTAACAAAATAGGAAACAAGAACACAGTGTTATATTTTTATTTACTAGCACTACGAAAGTAATTTAAGCAGTCAACGCATAAAGTTATCTATCTCTCTCTCTTAATCGTATCATTTGTATGGTACAAAATAACCCCAGTGGCTTATCAGTATTTAGCCTGTCCTCTGTCCTGTATCATCTGTGGCAAGTGAGGGCGTCTTCAGTACAACTGGCTACATTGATAGTGATAGAAGAAAGAGACTTCTCACTGAGAGAATTAAATCACTAACGGTAACTAAATAATTTGCTCTAAACTTGTACAGGCGCGGCAGTTCATTCAGCAATAGATGAGTGACTTCATTATCACAGAGATAGATGTACCATTAACAGTAATTACCATTATTAATAACAAATTACAAGAAACATGAACTGTTTTGTTACTAAACGCGCGGTATGTCAGTATCTGAATGTATATATATATATCTTTTTTCCATAAATGAAAATGTAAAAATACATTAATATTTACATTTTTTGCATTATTTTTATATTTGCATAATAAAATGAACAATTATCTATGCAACACAAAAGATCTGAATCGGATTATTTTTCAATAAGAATCGGTGTATGAATCGGCTGGTGAATTTAGAATCGGGCATCTCTAGTTTCAACATCCAAAACAGATTGTGCGAAAAAATAAACTTTGTTTGAATGTGTTCACATATGCTCGCCTCTCAAACATGGTTTTGTTTAGAGGTTAACACCCTTTATCAAATCCTCTGCTCTGCAACAGGGACCAATAACCATTATAGGGACCTTCTAAGATGCTGTGAATGTTCGTTATTAATTGATCGAAGCATAAAAAATAGTCCGGTGCCCATTAAATTAGTTCATTTATCACATTATAGAACAGTGTTTTATATTATATATGGTATAATTATCATCTATAATTATACCATATGATATGGAACAGTGTTCTATATTATAATGTATAATTATTATGTATAATTATTACGTATATTATATATTATTATGTATATATACATAATAATATATAATAAATATAATAATATATATTATTTTTATATAATAGTATTTATATTACTATATATATTATGTATATATACTATATATTCACTATATATTATTTAATATATTATGAATATACATGTATAATGTATTATATCACATGTATTTTATTTTTAATTTATTATATCACATTATATATTCTATATATAATGTGATACAATATAGAACAGTGTTTTATATTGTATCACTTGTATTTTATAGAATACACATTTTAGAACAGCGTTATCCAAAAAAACCTTCAAATAGGCATAATTTCGCTTCATCATTTTTGTCTCATGGTCTAATTTACTTTGACTGGCATTGACCCGTGTAAATAAAGTTAATATTTATCTATCAATACTCACATTCACCACTCGCTCACAGGTGGCAAGGGACTTTGGCCTCCTTGTACCAGACATCCTGGCAATCACTGTGCTGGGATACGAAACACGTCGACTGCTGTTCACCAGGAGGATTCCTCTCAAGGATCTTTTTTACAGGGAGGAACTTCTTTTGTGCTTCCTAGTTACATCAGCTATGGTACTCTTCGGCAACAGCCTCTAGCCTTAGCTCTGTCATGTTTGCTTATCGTCGTCAAGCAAAGATAGTTTTCAAGTCTTGAGATGCATAATAATGTATGGTCAAGAGTAAGTGACTTGTGGATAACAGGCTACACTTTGATTCCATAAAACTCCACTGGTTGGGGCAGAAGATTATCCAGTCTTAAATATTTCTCAATGCCCATTCTCCAATGCAAGTTAATCTGCTCAGCCAACCGGATACCGGGTCATGGTCATCTAGGTCAAAAAGGGCTTCTTTATTCAGTGACTTAGTGTCTTTTGCTAGTCGTTTTACATGCGCATTTCATAGAGTTCTGTACTTCAAAGAGTTGTGCATTTCATAGCTTTGAGAAATTTTTACAGCAGGTAAGAAATAAGGTTTATTCGTTAGGTTGAGAAATTCACAGACATGTAATTCAGAGTTACCCAATTCATGGAGTTTTGCAGTCGTGCTGTTACTTTTTCCATGGCTATGATTTTGTTTTAGAGCATTGATATATTACATGGAGTTATGTGCTCTTTCCATTTTTGTTATAAATAAGTAATCATTTATTTTAGAGTATTCCATGATATCGTAAATTTTAGAGAATTACCACAATATTCTGGAACATTATGTACTTGCAGTCTCAGTGTTACACAATCCATAAGCTTTCAACACTTGCAGGAGTTGTTTACTCCTTGGTGCTTATTACAAAATTGAGAGTCATTCTGTATCTTGATTCTCTTTTGCTAAAACTCGATGCCCTCTTATGTTATGCATTCCATAAACTTGCACGTTATCTTGTTTACTGTTTCTTGGTATATTTCTGATCTATTTTTATCACATGACATTATTTTTATCAGTACGATTGTTTGGCATCTACACACAGTAATATTATGGATTCTTCACACTTTTTGAGTGAACACCTTATTCGCAAGTTGTAATTTAAGATCTTTAGCCTTTGACAACAGTCTAAGAGGTTTTGTGTTGTTGTTTATGATATGTTGGTACTGTATTGTTATTTATTATCTTTTTCATTTGTACTTTTGTACTCATTCTCAAAACTGCAATAAATTTATCTCTACAATAGTTTTTTTTTGCAGCTGACATTTCTGTAGTAAATATATTTTTTTTATGGATACATCAATGGTTTTATCTAAGAATATGTTTATTTGCAGATGTGCATAGATATTATACACGGATATGTATAGATATGTATATATATCTGTGGATATATATACATGATGTATATGTACTTACTGCGTATATATATATATATATATATATATATATATGTATGTATATATATATATATACATGTATATGCAGATATTAGGGTTGTAATGCATTAGACCTGCGCAGCATCATCGCAGTGCAGTATGCAGTAATTTTGCAGTTAATTGCAACTTCAAACGCGTATTAGACATTGGCTGCAACTGCGCTTCTTCAACATATTTCCCACTGTGATCTACAGCATTTCTACTTTCATGAAGCATTACCTGAAACCCAGCAATTCATGGATACCGCGAATGTGCATTCTTCAAAACTTGAAACTGCATGCGTATTCCATTGGCACATTTGTATGATGTTGATACTGTGGATACATAGTGGCTGGCTTCTCAAGTGTCTGTACTGCATTGTACAAAGTTGACATATGCTATGTTCAGCAAACTCACGGCCTTGTGCTTTCCCTCCTACATATTTCAGATTAGGTAGTCGAGCATTAAAACCATTCCAATTGACAACATTGAGGTCTTTATATTGTATTTTTATTAACGCTATGTATTAAAACCATAGTAGATTTTCATTTTAGCCATATACAACATACCAATTGTGACCAGTTAGTTTTCACACTCATACACAAGTGTAAACGGAATTCACATCTTGCAATTGTGCTGTGATTGCAGCCAAGTCAACTCAATACTTGATTCTCTGATGAGTTTGTGCAAAATGTTTACGGAAATGTTCTTTGGACGCATGTACAGTGTAATGCAAAGGTTTCTACTTTATATAGCACTGCGAAATGGGCATTACAAATACTCCCAGTAAATCCATTACAGCATTGTGCAGTAGGCAATACCACCACTGCACCAATACTGCTTACTGCGCATTAGAAAATAGTTGTATTGCATGTATACTACGCACTGCGCAAGAGCAAAAGTATGTAATACAATTATACTGCATGGCTGTGACATGCTTTCTATTGCTACTGAAACTAGATATCCAGGCAAATATTTACTGTAACTGTAATGCATTTTACATCCTGAGCTTCAGTGAGTGCTTATCAATGCGCAGTTAGGATTTTTGTAAAGTTCACAACCCTGGTAGACATGTATATGTACTGATATACTTATTGATATATATACATACATGTATATAGATATGTATAAATATATGTATGGATGTATATATATATATATATATATGTTCTATCAGGGTTTGTGCAGCATACTGATTACTTTGTCGTTATGGAATTTTATTGTCATCCTGCCAGTGCAGGCATTATTAAATAAAAAATTGGTCTTTTTCAAAAGATTAAAGTATATTGCATTTAGTGCATGAACTTTTGTGATAAATACACTTGTTTGCTTTGTAATTGCTCAGTTCGAATGTCATTTATTTTGTGCTAGTTTGTCAGCTTTCAAAGAGACAACATTTGATCATTGAGATATGAGCAGCGCCTTCGGCTGACCTAGTATTTTTTTTGACATAGGTTATCACACGAGGTATTTTTGACGTCAGCTCCCATAATCTGTAGCCATCCTTACCCGTTTAACCTAACATATGAGGTCGCTATTCCTCCTTTGTGTCCTACATGTGTTGCTAGACAATTGGCCTATATCCTTTTAGCAGTTGTGATATCACACCGGCTAGTCATGCCATGGCCTATGTTTCCGTTGAGACGTTACAATTACCCTCTGACTTATCAGTCAGCTGCTGTTGACTCCCACAGTAGCGATGAATGATGGAGGGGTGAGCAGTATCTAGCACATCACCCCTATTATATATGTATACCAACATGAGGGGCTTTGTTTCTCTACCTTCATGGTTCCAGCTTAACATCCGACCCTTTTTCGGTTGTTAAGCAATCGTTATTGAGGTGTCAAGGTTAGATTAACATCTTCCATGTATAGTTGGGGTGCACTGCGGGTCAGTTCACACCGGAGGAAGCAGATATAGCAGAGTAGAACAGAAACATGTTTAGTCTGGTCGGTTTCACTGTCCTCTCATTGACGGGTATGTTGAGCCACATGCATTGTTTTCCATTTCTATCAGTGCTACTATCAGACGCAAAACTTTTAACTAAATATTAATTATTAATTTATATAATTATTAATAATAATTATAATCTAATAATAATATATTATTATAATAATGTATTCAGATTAAAATCATAATAATATATTTATATTATGATACTAATATATTTATATTAATATCATAATAATATAATAGTTAATATAGTCTATTTATAAATTATAAACATAATTCATAAATTTTATTTTTACACATTCAGTATGATTGGAACAATTTAACTCTAGTTTTTCATATACGTAATTAAAATTGATGTTCTCAGTTTTCATACCATTTACGTTAAATGAAAATTTCTCGTTAAATTATTCTGAACCACTCCGCGTTAATAAATTATTTACACAAACTTTGCCTCTCATAGCTTCTCTATACAAGTAAAGTGTTCCATGTACAGAATTGGCACACAGGATTTTTTTCTATTAATCCGAAAGATAATCCCAAATGGCCCGGTCAATGTTCATCATTTTCAAAATTGAAAAAAAACTTCATATTTCTGCTTTACCTTTAATGCTGTTGCTGGAATTGTTAACATAGCTAACATGGTTAACAACTAACATGGTTCACATAGCTAACATGGTTAACTTAATTAAAATGGTTAACAGTTAGCACAGTTAACATAGCTAACTTGGTTAATATAGCCAAAGTAGTTAACATAGCTAGCAGGGTTAACATGGTTAACATAGCTGACATAATTAACATATATAACATGATTAACTTAGTCGACATAGTCAACATTGTTATGGTATAACGTTATGATATATATCAATTAACTCCGGTTTTTGCAGACAAAATTTGGTTTTTATAGGTAAAAATTGTAATTCAAATAATATACTTACGTTATGTTATTATTTGATTGGAAAAAATGTTATTGTTTATTTTCGTGAAATCGTTGAAAAGATTTTGCAAAGCAAAATACAGATTAAAATTTGACTACATGTATGTAAATTTATTATATTGAATAACAATATACTTATTATATTGTTATTCAATTTATTATAACATTGTATATACGCATATAATATGTTATTATATGCATATATACAAACATACGCATATAATAACATATTTATTATATGCATATGTTATTGTGTCATCATTATTTCCATGGATAGCTGCTGAACAAGAAGTAAAACTTCATTTGCATTAAGCAAGTGAGGGTTGTTTTAAAATTGAATTGTTGAGCTCACAACTTAGACTGTGGATTTGATCTTACATTTTTCAGATGGCTGGTCATGTTGATTGTTTTCATACTTGAACGTTTTCAACTTACCCATTTGCTTTGTGTTGTTAGTGTTAGGTGTTGTCTGCCCTTGTTCGCCTGACAAGCTTTCTTCAACATTATTGGAAAACAAAATTGTGGAAGATAATTTTTTGCTTTCAGCTCTGTGTGCTGCCGGGCAGCAAACAGTAATTAAGGTCAATCCAACATTACCGACAACTCCAAAAAGTTTGAGAAAGATAACGCAACCAGCAATTGGTCACAACTCTAGCATCTGTTACAAGTACGTCGGTTGTTTCGACACCTACTTTCCCTTCGATAACACGGGTGGAGTCCTGCCTAACCCAATTGAGAGAGTGGGCACAGTCTTTCTTCTCTACACTCCTGACAGCAAGACTGTTGGTATGTGCCTTTATCGAATACTACTAATATATTTTTGAAACAAAATATAAAAAATCCCAACTATCAACCATCAGCAACTACAACATTTTACTTTTGTGGCAGTGTACACACTTGTTGTTCCGAGTTAAAAACAGCAAGTATATCGCGTGAAGAGTTGACAGCCTGGCCCCAGAGAACAATTCAGATTCTGATAACTCCATGTGTGTGAACATTCTTAAATTAGGTAGAGGAAATCTTATCGACGAGTTTTTATATATATTATATATATTAAATATGTATAAGCACTAGCTGTGCTTCCCAACATTGCCCAGGTATTAAAAATCAGCTTATAAACAATGAGAAGTAATGAGATTTGCCTGCCACTTGCCATTATCCTGGCACATTGCCAATGGAAAATTTGAGTACACTTAATAATGAGAGTTACCAGCTTCTTGTGACGTTATGCTATGACCCTGAGTAGTACGCAAAGCCGTTGGGCATTTGCTCCCATATAGCAGCATATATCAATCAGCTAATGAACAAATCAATCTTTGTGGCCTAATTGGTACGGTGCTGGATTTGTGAATGGGAGGCTCTGAGATCAAATCTTCTTCTGTACGGATTCTTCATTCCAAGCTTTTGATAGCTATAACCAGAATGCAGACAGACATATCTACATACACACATACTTTGAAAAATACATATATCGATTATTCATTCACTCGACAATCTTTATTAATAAATCCTGCTTTTCATTGTGGATTAGTTCCTGTAAACGTCATGCCTTTCATATTTTTCTGCCGATTTCATCTAAACTTCACACGCACATGCTCCGTGCCTTCCGTCAGGTTGTTAAAATATGTGGTTTTAAAACTCAATCTGGTTCCTGAAAACCAGCCTCCTACGAGCTATCTGATTGAAGAAAAATCCCAAGCATCGCCAGGGTTTTTTGCTATTAATTCCTAAAAGATAATTAAATTCTAGTAAAGTGTTGGCTTTTAAAAGCACTTTAAAGTTTTTCTGACCTCTTCAGTCTTCTATATCATCAGAATTATTATGAATTTTACAATTATATTAGGATTTGTGCAATTATATTAGGATTCTCACAGTTGTATTAGGATTTTTACAATTGTATTAGGATTTTTACAATTATGTTTGAATTTTTTTCAATTATATTATGTTTTTACAATTGTATTATGACTTTTACAATTATGTTATAATTTTTAAGAAGCTTTTTGTAGCGTATGCATTTCTTTTATATGTGAATAAATAAAGCTTTACTATCAGTCAGGCGACACATAAACGCTTCTAAATAATAGAGTTGTCTTCTCTTTAATTGTATGAACACTTCCCTGAGCTATTCTCCAGACTAGTAAAACCTTCTCTAAGATGTTTTGTGTATTTTTTCATTTCTTCCTCACGCGGTAATCATCAAGTGCTTGTATATTGAATCTGAGTTCTACTTCAAAACCTCTGCTTGACCGAAATACTTCAAAGTGTTCAAGCCAAGAGTAACTGTCTTAAACCATGTAACCTTTGGCGTAACTATGGGTCTTAAATATGACCCATGAACATCTGGTAGTTTACACACAGCTGACAATCTCTTGACGCTAGTTATAGATAAGCAGATGTTAACTTTATTTGCATTATGTGCATAGAAGTAATGACAAAAAAGGTTACTTTGAATTTACTCGCTGATGCAAGATCAGAGCTACTATAGCCATTGCATCACATACAGCTCTCAGAATAGCTAACTAAAGTATGTCAAGGTTACAGATGAGTACCACGTTTATATGATGGACAAAAATATTAATCCCGCTGATTACAACTTGGTCTAGAAAATTTCATTATGATCAAAGTTTGGATCTCAGTGAAAACATGTTTTATATTCTCCTTTATTGACAATAACTTCATTTCAAACAGAAAAGTTGGTCAAATTATAGATATTAAGATATTAACTTTATCTACACAGGTCAATGCCTTTTAAAGCTAATAAGACTTTGAGACAAAAACAAAAAATAGTAAAGTAAATTATGTGTACTGAAAAAAACCGTTCTTTTTACATTATCTTACTCCATAATATAAAGTGGCAAGATGTTGGTGTCTGGTATAAGGTGTAGTCATAGATATATAAACCTCATTAATCTATGGGTGTAGTGGATTTTCTCGAGAAGTAGAAATGTAATTGATGGTCAGGCAGATTGGAGATACAATTTGAGTATTTATAGCTAATATTTTAACATATGTAGTTTTATTTTTATGTTATTATATTAATATAATACATTCAAACAAATATATTTAACAGCGATTATCTGAAAATACATTTATCTCCTCAGCATTAAGGATATTTAGACCCTGGTCATAACTGTCCATACCAGGGTAGCATAACTCTAAGGTTGACAAGTTGTTCTTTTGTGCTTCGATGTAAAAATTTACTCCTGGTAAAAATTAGCATCATATTTGTCACTCATTTTAGTTTCTGTCATTATTAGATTTGCTAGTTGACTTCATATGTTAAGGCGCTTTCAAACACTCTTCATGTAGCTGGTACATGCCTGGCATTGGAACTCTAATCTCGACCTCTAACAATTGTAGAAGTATTATGGTAGTTTTTGCAATGATTGGGTTACACAGAGGTGCCTGAGAATTTAGTCATTGAGTCTTTGCTAATAGTCTACAGTTAGGCAAAGTTAATCTATTCCGACAATCGCTTCGTATTTTCAAACTGTAGCATGCTGTGGCAAATATTCTTATTGTGTTTTGTCTGATTCATTTCGAAGCTTAAAAATTGCGATTAATGCTTAGAGTAATTCAAACAAATATATTATAAAAAAACGATATAAAAAAATTTATATTTTAAAGTATATATGAAAGCTTTATTAATAATGAACTAACTAGTAACAAAAGTTTGTATGATAAATAATATATCATTTACATTGTACATTATATATATATATCATTAATTATAAATTATACAAATATAATTGTAAATTAGATATATTCATTAAAAATTCAAAATATATAATTAACAACATAAATCATATATCATTAATTATAAATTAATAATAATTTACGTTGTTAATTATATATTTTGAATTTTTAATGAATATATCTAATTTACAATTATATTTGTATAATTAATTTACCTTACAAACACAGGAATGTAAGTGTAGGTTTAGCAACATGTAAGTTTAGAGTTAGACTAAGTGATAGGAACACATGGTATAACTTACTTTAACTTACATTATTTAAACTTGCCAGAATTTATATGTCTTTTTAACATTTTATTTTATTGTTACCATGAAGACTCAGCAATGTGTAAGATTGAAGGTAGGATGAATGAGGAAAATATGTGACTTAGCTTACTCTTTATACTAGGCATAGTTTAAATTTACTTAATTTGTTGATTTTGTTGTCTTTTTTCATTGTATTTTAATTTAATGACGTATCATCTTTCGTATTGCCAACAATTGTGGTGATCATAGCAGATTTTTTCAAGATGCCAAGATACTGTTAGATACTTGAAACTTCACGTATGTTTTAAGGCTGCATAGAAAATAATACAAAATGAAAACAGCATGGATAAAAAACAAGACACTTGTTTGCTAACAATTTTCGTCCTACAAAATAAGTTGCAAAATTCGGTGGTGATTTTGCGCTTCTAAGTTCATAGGACCAATAAAATTGCATTATCGTGCAATTATGCATTTTGATAGGTTAATCTGTTTTCTACTTAATCCCATCCCATATGTCTGCTCATGAAGTGAGATGGAAAGTTGGATTTTGTTTGTAGATGTGTTTCTGGAAGTTTATTGGTTTTCAAAAGTCGAAAAATTGTGGTCTACTTTAAAATTGTTTTTTTGTCCAAATTTATGCTATTACTTATGGTGTGTTTTAGGCCAGCAACTTGACTACAAGGATCGGGGAGTGTCTATAGGTAAGACAAGCTTCAACCCTCTCTATCCAACCAAGTTTGTCATCCACGGTTTTAGTCAAAATGAGAAGGAGTTGTGGCTGCACCAGATGAAGGATGCTCTCTTGACTACCGTAAGCCCTCTTTAAAGCTACCTTGTTTATGTCCTCAAACTATAGAAAGAAAATCTTTTTTTAAACTGATATCATTTTTGGGTTTATCATGCCGACCCACTAGATCAGGGATTACTAGGTAACGCCAGGAATGGTTGTCTGTAAAGACCCACATTAAGTCAACTTCTCTGCTTTTACAACTTGCGATATTTTATAAAAATGTACAAATTTTTACATGAATTGCTAATAACTAGCAAAATACATACAAAAATTAAAAAAATTTTAGCAGTGAAAAGCTAAAACTCAAGATAAAAGTTAGAAAGGGATGATGCTATCACCTGCTACCACCTGCTACCACCTGCTACCACCTGCTACCACCTGCTACCACCTGTCAAATTTTAAATCTGACAATTATACTTGAAAGAGTTTTACAAAAACTAAAAAGATGCACTGCTCTGATTGATTAAATTGCAAACATATAGCTGAATTTTTGTAATACTGTTTTAATTGATTTAAGATCAGAAGTAAGTGGTTTTTGCCAGCATTGGTAATATAGGCATAGACCCACTCAAATTTTTGACATGCCACAGTCAAGGAAAGCGTGGGTAAGCCTCAACTATAAATAGCCAACAAGTATAGCTTAAGGTGATGGAGGAAAGAACAACAGAAGCTTTTTCAAAGTGGACACAACTTCACCCAAGTCTGTATTAATTTTCTGATTTTTGTAAAACACCTCTTACAAAGATTTTGTTGAGAGCTATTTGAAAAAATTCTGCAGGGATGTAGGTGCCATCAATATAGTTTACTGAAATTATACGTTATTTGCTCAGACTAGATGAATTTATGTTATTAGCATATACCATATCCTGTTGTCTTTATTACAGGGTCCTCTAAATGTAATCATAGTAGGCTGGGGCGAAGGGGCTTCCATTCCTGACTACCCCAAAGCTGTTGCAAACACGAGATTAGTGGCTAGGCAGATCAAATTGCTCATAGACCTGCTCGTGAAAAAGGGCCTTAATCTTGACAACGTGCACCTTATTGGTCACTCCCTCGGAGCTCATATCTCCGGTTATGTCGGGGCTGCCTACCGTGGAAGAGTTGGCCGAATATCTGGTGAGTAGGTATTTACATTTTTGCAAATAAAGTTGCCATGTTCATCATTATTAAATTGAGTTAAACACCTTGTTTACATGGCGAAAAGTAGGTAGATCATGGCTGGCTGAGCTAGTTGATATGATGGTAGAATTGACACGCCTCCCTTGGTCAAAGTACTTGAAGTCACTCTCTTTCAGTAGGTATATCACTTGAAGTAAAAACTTGCTCATAATGAAAATGCTTGAAGTGATATTCTTCCAGCAGTAAAAATACTTCATTCAATATTCCTCTACTGGTTAAAAACTTCAAGTAACATTTTTCAATATTGAAAATACTTGATCTGGCACTTTTCTAGTGGCATAAGTACTTTGAAGTAATATACCTACAACAATGAAATACCCCAAGTGATACATATATAATAGTAAAGGTACTAATTTTATTGATTTAATTAGAAATGAGAATTTTCAATAAATCTTATTTTAGTATGAAGCAAATCCTTCTAAGTTTTCTGTTTTTGGCTAAAAGTTATGCTAATACATTTTGTTAATTTAGGTAACTGTAACTCAAATTAATACACTTTTGATATAGTTGTAATATAGAAGTGGTGTTGTTTGTATGATTTGTTATAACTAAAATTCAACCACAAAAAAATCAAAGGTTGCTTATTTATATCACAGGCTTCAGTTGATATTCTGCAGTGTCAGCAGTGGTGGCCAAGTGGTCTAGAATGCCTGTTTTGTAAACAACAGGTTGGAGTTTAATTCCCATAAAAAGGCCACTGGTGGTAACAGCAATGAAGTTTATTTTTAAATTATTTTTTGCAACTGGGCATGTCTCCAGTCATTGATGTTCTTTTGTCAATGGACTCGGACATGTCCAGCTAAGATCCCAGAGCAAATGTTTGTAAAACGGTGCTATTTAAAAATCACTCCTAGCTTTGCATGCAGTAAACTAAGACTCATCTAAAGACTCAATCTAAGACTCAACTAAACTAAACCTTGCTCAATATTCAAGGGATTGACCACAACTATTAACATCATGGTGTGACGCGAGAAATCAGTCAAGAAATTGAAACAAGCTAAACTAATACTGTTGTGGGGCAGACAACTATATTTTTCAAAATTTCTACATAATAGAAATGCTCTGGAAGCACTAGCCAATATAAAATATTTTCGCATTCAAACAGTTTAGATTTTGTCATTTGGAGGCTCGGTAGCTGTCTGTTAATTACTCCTGGCAGCAAAGTATTATCATAGCAGTATGATGAAGGCACAGTACTGCTTGTTGTTATCTTCTCATGCTAGCCTTGCAAAGCTACGGCATTGTTGGTTTCCATGGCAACGTAATGTTATAGTGGTCAGCAGAATCACTAGTTTGAATTCCTTGAGTATATAAATTTAAGAGAAAACAATACAAAGCGGGAGTTTTTCATAGTTGTGCTTGCAAAAAACTACTAAACTTGATACCAGGCACCAATACCCTGCCAATTTATATTATAGAACAACATTAGGCAAAAAGAGCTATTCCTTTCAATAAACATAATTTACTTTACAATTTTGTCTTTCTGTTTTCTGTCTAATGGTCTAATTTGCTTTAAAGAACTTGCACAAAATTTTCAATAAAATTTATTAGAAAGTATTGGTATTTTTTATTATTAGTGATTGTTTTTGATGTTTGAGGTGATCTGATCGCCGAAATGCTTCAATATCGATAAAACCTCATCGGAATTTAAACACTCAGATCAAACGAAAGTGCGATTATAACGTCTATAATTACAAAGAGATCGACAGAGTAGAGACGCATCACACTGCAATTTGAACACAATAACTGATATCAACTATAGCAACTATAATAGCTAGTGACGTCACTTTGCACGAATTTTCTTCCTAGCATTTTAATCGTGATCTGGTTTTATCAATTTTAATTGTCAAACATTCTGGCAGTCAGACCACCTCTAACATTAAAAACAATTGCAAGGAGTAGAAAAATACCAATGCTTTCTAATAAAATCTACAAAAACTTTTCTGCAAGTTCATCTGTAAATGGCACAGACCAGTGTAAATAAATTTAATATCTGTCTGTCTAGTTTGCTATATTTCAATACGATCCATTGAGCCCACTGTAGACACGCTTGTGTAATTAAAGGTCTCGACCCAGCTGGACCATTCTATGAGGGAAAGGATGACCGAGTGAGGCTAAACCCCAGGAATGCTAAGTTTGTCGATGTAACACACAGCAACGGAAAACCCCTCACTAGTGGTGGTGCCGGCTTGTTCGCTCCCTCGGGCCATGTGGACTTCTACCCTAATGGTGGTCAGAGCCAACCTGGCTGTCCACCCCTTATCAGCTCTGTACTTGGTGATCTTCTCGGATTCAACGCTAAAGGTGCTGACACTGTTTCTTACTTCATTACAGTTTTGCTGACATGTCCTTTTATGCTTTTTCGATTAGTAAAAAAGTTTTAATTTGCAAATGTTCAAATTATGGCAGTTACTGAAAACTTCTCATGTAGTATAGCAGCAACCATCCTTTTCATTGGACAACCAGGTCAGAACTTTCTTCAACTTGTCAAGTTTAAATTTAGTGCTGTCAGAGCACTAAAAATTTCAAAACAGTCATCTAAAGAGCAGTAGCCAATTTTAAGGCTGAGGAAAGTGAGAGCTTTACTGAAAAAGGTGAAAATTTACATTTTTTTCACATTGTCAAGTTTTAATTCGGCTTTGTACTTGCTGTAAACTTTGCTGTTGGCCACCATAGCATAGTTCATAATTGTTGATTTAAAGATGATCTTACACAAAAACTTAATAAATTTTATCAGGAAGTATGGGTATTTTCCTATCATATGCGATTGTTTTTTATGTTTGAGGGGATCTGAGTGCCAGGGTGTTTCAAGTCTAAAATCCAAAAACCTAGATCTGGGTAAAATGCTCAAATCAGATGAAAGGGTGATTATGACGTGTATACTTGCAAAGAGATCGACCTGTGATCATTTTTATGTTGCTTTTTCTAATAACCAGTGTTATTATTCACCATTCTGATAGTCATAGAAAACATTTGCTAATTCTATTACATTACAATTGGCTGAAACAATCGATTTTTTTGGACAAAAACAATGCAGAAAATCTTGACATATAAAATGCTTAGGAATTCTTCAACATCAACTTTCTTGTCATTGTAACTCTCCACAGCTGCAGATTAAAATGTGAATCTAGTGAAAGCCAGTGTTTTTACTAACCTTGCTAAAGATGAACTTACACAAGTTTTTTGTAGATTTAACCAGAAAGTATCAGCATTTTTCTTTGATTTCCAGTGTTTTTGTTTAAAGTGATCTCACTGCCAAGATGTTTCAAAATTAAAATCGATAAAACTTGATCATGAGTAAAACATTTAGATCAAATGAAAGTGTGATTATGACGTTTATAGTGGCAAAGAGACCGACAGAATAGAGACACGTAACGCTGCAACTTGAACATAATAGCTAATATTAACTATAGCATTGATGGCAGCTATTGATGTCATTCCGAACGAATTTTTCTTCTGATTCTTTCTTTAGTTGATTTTGACCTTCAAACATCCTAGCAATCAGATCACCTCAAACATAAAAAACAATCGCAAATTATAGAAAAATACTGATACTTTCTGATAAAATCTATTAAAATTTTGAATCTACTAAAGTTTTGGTGTAAGTTCACCTTTAACCAGCATTTATGGTCGTGGCTCGGATGAATAGAGGTACAAGCAGATCAATATTGTTATATTGATTAGCAGAGCGCAACTATTTAATTCTGTTGGATAAGATTAGCGATGACTTTATTTGATGACCTTGCATCTCTGTCCTTCAGATTATGTAATTATAACTATTTCCCTTGACGATTGTTTAACGGTTGTAAACTGAGCTTTTACATATTGGCGATTTCATTTATGTGGTGTCAGCTGTCAGGGTATCAGCTGTCAGCTGTCAAGGTGTCAGCTGTCAACTGTCAGGGTGTCAGCTGTCCAGGTGTCAGCTGTCAGGGTGTCAGCTGTCAACTCTCTACATAAAACTTTCTTGTATTTTTGAGACCTGCATTGTATGCTAACATGCGGAGTAAAATTTCTTATTGAAATTTAATTTACTCAATTCAGAATCGTTCCATATCTGTTAATGGTTAGTGCAGATAGTTACATATAAAAATGAAACTGATGTATCATGTGAGAAAGAAAAATAAAAATAATAAATAAAAGAAATAATAAAAAAATTGTAAGTTTCTTAGTCTTGGAAGCAAGCAAATGGAGGCATAGATTGTCATTTCTGGTCATCGCATTTCTTTCAATAAGAATTTAGTCAACACTTGGTAAGTTATCACATAATGATTAAAAGATAGCCTCTGTTTCTTTTGATATATCTAACATTTAGCAAGCGCCCCAAATTAAGCTTCACGAACACGAGAAGGAAATTTTTGACGAATATTTGCAGCCTGTTCCAAGTGCTTAGAAATCAACAAGAAATTATGATTGCATCTCTGACTAGTAGAGCAAGTGTCTGAATAATGAACAGCAGGGTGGGTTTCAAAGCTCAAAAGGGCTCCTGGCAGCAGCCTCTCACCTTAAATTGGCTTCTCTGCCGATTCAGCTAATGCTTATTAGTATGTACTCTGAAAAGCAGTTATAATCTAAATACTTCAACACTGCTGTCGGTTTGAACTTTCAATGACCCTAGATAAATGTCTCTATGGCACATCTTATCATTAGTATTTATAGAATGTCTAGTTTCACTGATTAACTCTTAGTTGTCTCCACTCATCACACAGCATCTTCTGTCATCCCCTATCCATTCAGATGTTGATGATACTCTGAGGTTGTTTTGTCTCTGACCACCTCAGGAATAGCTATACAAGTCTTGAGGTCAGAATCGTTTTTCATTTTCATCTGTCAGATCTTTGTTGATATTTATTGGTTGGGGGTCTCTCAACTGATTCAAAGTTTCGATCACTTTCATAGTAATTATTTGGATGAATTTTGGTGTTTAACAGTTCTTTTAATATCATAATAGAACCTTGGCAGTCGAGTGGGCTGTGAGAGATAGTCAGGTATGCCATTAAAGCAAGCGGATAACTATCTCCTCAATTATTCTGAACCTTTTCACTACAGCCAATCAGTTCATGTGTTAGAGTGCTGAGTTACCAAGCTGAAAGTTTTGAGTTCAAATCCCCTACAATCCAATCTTTTTTTCCAACCTTCATTCGTGGCTTCGACTCACAGGCTTTGTTCTTGTTGTGGTAAAGATTATTCTTCATACCATTACAGTTCAGTGCGCTGTCAGACATCACCAGGTGTAACAGCTAAATGTAGAACTACATGTAGCTGAAAGCCTGGCGCTGCCCGGTTAATAAAAAGTCTTTGAACAGAAAATTATTTTTGTTTAACATATACAACATTTACCATTCTAACTTTTAAACTTCATGACATAAGAAAAGTGTTTTGTGGGCTTCAAGTCAATTAAGAGAAAAAACAAAACAACTGTAAAAGTGTTTAAATGTGAAATAAATAGCAATTAATGGCTAGATAAAGTGTGTTACAATAAAATTTCAATGGAAAATGATTTGATACAGATACAATTGATACGAGCTGATAAAACACAATAAAAATTATGAATGTGTTAAATTAATAATAAGAATGAACACATTAAAGTGTGCATAAAAAAGGTTACCATAACAGCAGAAGGTCGTTGCATTCAGTTCTGATAGTCTATACCGGTACCTCTCGGTACCTCTCGGTACTGGTACAAATGTATAGCAGTGAAGCGGATGAAGGTACTTTGTCTGACCGAACGTGAAAAGTTTTCAGCTTTTACTGTTTTAGTGAATGCCTTAGGAATAATCGGAAATAGACGACGTCGAGAAATTTGAAATTGAAAAAATAAATAATGGGAAAATAGAAGCTTTTAAATAACTTCTAAAAAAACAAATGCAAAAGGTAATGATAATTAATATTAAAAAGGGCATATTTAGCATTGCAAGCGCAATAAGAATTGTAATAATTATGAGATGATTATAATGATTATAATGAGAATGATTAGAACTGCTCAACCTTGTAGTTAAGCTCGCATGTTAGTCGACTTGTGATTTGAATGTCGCGAGTTACAGTTCAGTGCCAAAGAGTTTTCGTTCAAATATTTTAATAGTTATAACTGGACAAATGAATGACAAAAAACAAAAGACAAACATTGAGATATATCTATATAGATGATAGATTATTTTGATTGGCTCATTTGTTAGAGTGTTGGTCTACCATGGTAAATGTCGCTAGTTCAAATCTCGAATGATGCGATCTTTTATCCCAATCTCTAACCGTGGTTTCGGACAGAAAAAAGAATGGATAGAATTATGAGAAGAACTCATTGTAGTAAATATTGGCAATGACTAATGTGTTCTTGGTTTTTTTTTACGGTTTATATTTAGGATATTCCTGAACTTTTACCATAATTCTCAAACAACAATTATATTTGTTTTTCACTATTAAAACAGCATAGATTATTAATTAGTTATTTATTAATGTTATTATTATAGTGTTTAAAACTAATTTGAGTGTTTGCTCACATAATTTTGACAAACTATGATACAATAGAAAGCCATGAGCTGTTTATGCTCAGCATACAAGAGAAGATAAATCTTAATTCCATGCTCTGAGTCCTTTTATGACATCTTTTAGCTTTGTGTTCCAAACAGTTTGAAAATTTACGGGCAGATCTTGAAAACCCGTGGTCTTTACATTAGTTGCAAGTTTTCTACCTGTCTGAAGTTGAGAGATAAAAACACCTCTTATGCGTTGCAGCTGGGTTGTCATTTTGATTTTTGTCCTTATATGTATTTAGCTGCTGGAAAAACCTTGTCATGCAGCCACGGGCGTTCCCATGAACTCTATATTGAATCTATACCAAATGGAAATCATTGCGGACTAATAGCCAATCCTTGCGCCTCATTGGTGAGCACCTTGCCTAACTCATTGCTAATTGGTTAGTCTCTTTAATCTTTAGAGGCCATTGGTAAGCAGGTTTTTTATGTCTTGTGTTGACTGGATAGATCTTCCTATCTGATTAGCCTGATTCTCTCAATCTATCTCTGGGTGCCTGATCAGGTCATGGTCAGAGTTGAGTCTCGCTGTCGTATTTAACCTTGAAATTAGTTTTAATTTTTGCTTGTCTCCATCATCCTCTTTCTTTTCATTTGTGCTTATTTAGCCTTTGCTTGGCCTCTTCTGTGCTCATTAGTTAAATCATTCAAGTTAGTAAGCCGACAAGCTTAAAGTTTGTAAGATATACGCATCTAAAATAACGGAGAACAGTATTGCAGTAAAACCATCACATGAGCTTGAGTTATGATAATCGCTCATTGAAGTAGCTAAAACAAATGATAACACTCAAAATTAGTAAATCTTAATTTTCTACGTACATATTTTTTCAACGTGATCAAGTTAGGAAGGATAACTCCAACTCATACAGTTGCGTATATTAAGACTAGACGAAAGCCAAGAGTAAAACAGCTAAGGCTTTTATATGCCACAAAGAAATTTTAGGCATATAAAAACCGTCTAACTTCATCATCTATATACATGTATATAAATCTCAAGGCCCGTCGCTCGGTATGTCCAGCTATATGCAGTATGTCCGTGTTTCCAGGTATAGTTATTAAAGTTTAGGAAAGAAATATCCACTTCATGCTGGATTTGATCTCAGTACCTCCCAATCACTAGGCACGATTCTTACCAATTAGGCTACACGAGATGCAACAATTTCATTAGGTGATGTGAGTCGCTATGTCGGTTAAAATATGCATAGCACTCTGCATTACCCAACATTACTAAAGCTTGCTCTCACAGCTTTTATTAGCAAGTTTAGCAATACGGATAGTAACTTACTCAAATTAGCCATTGGCAATGTGCCAGGCTAATGGTAAGTGACAGGCAACTGCATTACCTGCCATTGTTTATAAGCTGATTTTCAATACCCGTGCAACGCCGAGTATTCAACTAGTTGCTATATAAAGCTAAACTGTATAAAAACTTTATTGTTAAAAACGCTAGTTTGATAAAGAAGCACTCAATACACTAAGTGTAGAATAAATTATACTATGATATGAAGTATAAAGAATACTTGATTGTTATTCAATTGCTACAAATCTGTTTAAAAACGATATACTGTTTCTGTATATCAGACATAACAGATAACAGATACCTGTTTCAACAGATTTAGATCTGCTCTCATCAGGTGTTAACTTTATGAGTGATGAGAGCAGAATTTTATCTGTTCGAAACAAGTTTGTAGCAATTGATTAACAGCTTAGTATTTTTAATATTTTATATTATAGTATATACACGCGCGCACGCACATACCCACACATTTGATCTGCAGAGACTTTCTTGAAGATAGCGGGTGAGCTTAACCTTTGGGGCTCTTCTCTTTCTAGCTGCTGGTACTGTAATCTCATGCAGTCACAGCCGGTCCCATTACTACTTCATGGAGTCTCTGCTCCTAAACGGCTGCACTTTACTGGCACATCCCTGTTCTAGCTGGGTAAGCTCGCTACTCAGTTTCACGCTTCCTTTCCTTTCTTATGTCCGTTCCTTCTCAGATTCTGATCATAGCTATAATCGGTTTAAAGGGTCACTAGCACTAAATTTAAAAGACTTCACCAAAACGTATAGAGACGGTATTTATCTATCATTTGAGATTTTGTTGGTATTTTTACGATCTGACTGTCAGGATGTTGTAAGATTTATATTGAAAAAACTTGATCGCAGTGAAAACCCTTGAAATGACCTCAGAAGTTGCGCTTATTGTGTACAAATACTTGGCTACATTTATACGATTTCATCAGCATTGGGCACTTGTATATTTACCGAGCTTTTAGAGAAAGTAAGTTGGACAATTTCTAACCAAGTTATTTTTCAAATATTTGAAACGTCTATAGAAATGTATCTGAGGCGATATCTAAAATTTAATTCCAACAATCTTGAACAGATAAAATAAAATTGATGTCAATAGAGATGCATAATACTGCAACTTGAATGCAATAGCCGATGTCAATAACAAGAGGGACAAACAGGAAACATAACTGATGGCATCATTTTTGAAAACGTATTTTTCTTCTGAGCGCTTTAAACGCAATCATGTTTTGCTGACTTTAATATTGAAACGTCCTGGCACTCAGGTCACTTCAAACAAACAAAATCTCAAATTATAGAAAAAATATCTATACTTTCGGATAAAAAAATTTCAAAATTTTCCGATAAGTAAAATTTGACGCATTTCTTTAAATGTCAGTCATTTCATTACAAATAGTGCTAGTGATTTAAGCTTAAATTTGAAAAATCTCAAAGGGGTTGTATCTTCATGAGCATAGGCTACCTCTAGACGGTTATTACATTGCTTTGAGCAGACAACTCCTTTGAAGATTGTCATGATTCTGACTTGATTTACTGCTTGTTACTGTTATTTAATGGCTGCCAAAGCTGCATTTGCGCTAAATTTGCAGAGCTATGAAAAATAAATTGAGGTGGCTGAGATATGAAATTCCACTTTTCATGTTACTGAGAATGCGTCTACAAGCTGAGCAATGAAAGCTCAGATTAGCGTGTTTGATGTCAGGGTGAAAATTGAAAGGTAATTGACTTGCAGGAGCAGGTACTCTCTGCTCATAAGCTCTGACACGGTCTGTTCATAGACAAGAGTACAACTTAAGATAATACAGTACATTGAATAGCGGATCGAATTATTTGTATAGCCAAGATCTACCTTAGCTTTATCATTCGTGAGTGTGTCTGGCAGGAAGAATGAATGATAACCAGTCTGGCCTTGTTCTGATAGGAATATAAGGCTATTGGAAACCTCTCTGTATTCAAGTTAGGGCAGCAATCTATATCGTGTATTTGTACCTTTGTTAGTTGGTAAACCATCCTGCTTTAAATATTCTTTTTATCACAAGCGCTACATTTCATTCGTGTCATTTTAAACATCTTTACAATCATTTATTTTACACTTCTATTCATTCTCTCTCTTTTATTTTTTGATGTAATTGATTGTACATACAGTATATATAATCTTGTAGCTCTTTCTAAAACGTGCGACACGTTTTAGCGACTAGTACCCCGGCAGTCTGGTGTACCCTGAGAGATCGTCAGGTGTGATAACTAAATGTCAGTGGGTGGTTTACGGGCTGAAAGTCGGTTGTTCGGTTTCCGCATGATGCAATCTTTTTCTCTCAACCTCCAACTGCTGCCCCAAATGTACGGACAAACACGGCTCTTATTATAGTAAAAACTAGCCCCTAGGCAGTCTTGAGTTCCGTGAGAGATTGTCAGGTGTGTCTACAAAACATAGCGAAGAACTGACATAATAGCCTGAAAGTTGGGTGATTCGCACCGTTGTTAGAGTGTCAGGCTGGTGTGATTGAATCCCACATGCTGGAATCTTGTACCCATTCCTCATTCGTTGCTTCATGCAGAGAGCCAACTAGTATAATGGTAGTCTCGTGTGCCGGGAGAGAGAGAGTCAGTCGTGATAACCTTGTCTATAACTATTTTGCAATGCCATTGGGCGCTGAATTGGTGCAGTTTTTCCAGCTTAGTCTACCATTATGAAAGTCGTAAGTTTGAGTCCTGTACAATCCTTTTCTCCCAGCTCCCAGCTGTGACTAGGAACAGACAGACAGCAGACAGGGATCAAGCTTATACTACTCTTTTGAGTAAACTG
Source organism: Watersipora subatra (assembly GCF_963576615.1). Taxonomy (NCBI): domain Eukaryota; kingdom Metazoa; phylum Bryozoa; class Gymnolaemata; order Cheilostomatida; family Watersiporidae; genus Watersipora; species Watersipora subatra. Next base: position 37,954,060 of record NC_088718.1, on the reverse strand, counting down.
AACATTTATTACTCTGCTCACTTTACACGCCCCTTTACGATGACATTCAATTGGTTACATTTTAGGAAAACTAATTCGATTGGTTACCTTTTAGAAAGACTAATTTGATTGGTTACATTTTGGGAAAACTAATTCGATTGGTTACATTTTGGGAAGACTAATTTGATTGGCTATATTTTAGGAAGACTAATTCGATTGGTTATATTTTAGGAAGACTAATTCGATTGGTTGTATTTTAGGAAGACTAATCCGATTGGTTACATTTTAGGAAGACTAATTCATTTGGTTACATTTTGAGAAGACTGATTCGATTGGTTACATTTTAGGAAGACTAAGTCGATTGGTTAAATTTTAGGAAGACTACCAGAATGGAAAATGTTCCACATGTGGAGATCATGGATGCTCCGAGCTCGGCTATCATTCAATTGAATACGCTGCTCGGGGAACCTTCTACCTTCTCACCAAAGGTAACTGAGTATATTCTCTAGAAACCCTGAGCTACTAGTAAAAACTTCCTGTATGATCTAAAGAGTGGAAAATTTTTTTGGAATTGGTTCTTCTTGTTTATCAAGGGTAAGAGACAAAACATATGCGCAAATGTTTGGTGCCTAATTTATTACATAAAGGAGATTTTTTGTGTGTCAAGGTTATGATAAAATTTCTTACCAGCTGTTCAAATATTGCCACATAGAAGTCAAATTTTGTTGTTCCACACTCATGGATATGACAGCAAGCAGTTTACTACAATGTGACTTCAATTATCGACTACCATCGCTTTAAATGGTAATTCGAAAAGCAAATATTTTAAGTTGTAACATGGTTTTTCCCATGCCAAATAATTTTAATTTGTTCCAAAACAAGAAAATGGTTTTTTATTTGACTCTGTATCTAAAATAATTCCACTATGGTGTTTGAATTTTCTTGACGTTGGCGATTTTCTAAATTAAAATGAACAAATAAGCGCGAGTTTAAAAACAATAAAAAATACATTAAAAAAAGGTATTTTATAAGGTAAGTTATTTTAAACTGCTTTATATTTCACATTTGAGCAACTTATGCTTTTGACACCACTAATATTATCATGAAGTCATGTTACGGCGTACCAGTGTACGGATAAACATTGCCGCCACCTATTATTGATAGTCCATGTTTTGCTTGACTCGTTTTAACTGTGATCAATTTTTATTGATTTTAATATTGAAACATACTGGCAAACAAATCATCTTGAACATCAAAAATAATCACAAATGATAGAAAAAAGCTGATACTTTTTAATAACATCTACTAAAGTTTTCACAAAAAAAGTTCATTTTTAAGGTTTTCAGTCTACTGAGATACATTTCCTCCACTTACTATTGGCCACTATTGGTAGTTCAGTCTGTGTAACTTACCTGTTAGCCCTTTTGTGTTAAAAATGAGTTTATATTTCAGGGTTTAAAACGGCCAATGCTCCAAAAGGAGAACAATTTTGCGGCTCCACTTATGACATCACCATAACATCATCAGCTGGGCCCGAGAACATCAAGGGAAAGATAACTCTCAACATTCGGGGCAGTAAGAGCAGCACCACAGCCCAATTCCAAGGGTAAGCTATATTATAACACAAGCAGCAATAAAGTGTAAATTCGGTTCAATTTTTGTAGGGTCAGCGCTATGCTAGCAGCACTAGCCAATTGTATTGGAAAATGCTGACTGGCTTCTTTCTGGCAGCACATCTCCTTTGTCTCTTGTCGACCGCTTGAGCAAATTTATGTCAATTCGCACCAAGTGTTAGTTTTTACTTTTTGCCAAGGCGTTCATCATATTCAATTTATAGTTACAATAAACTTATGGTTTATTTGTATTTAATTTAAATTTCTATTGGTTTAAACTTTATTTGAATAGTTATGTAAAATACCGATAAAATAAAGGATAACTAGCTTTTACCTGTCAAACAAATAAATTTTTATTTTGTAAGTGCCTGAGTTATTTTATTCTGTAACTTTATTTTGTAAGTGCTGTAACTGCTTGAATATATTAACATAAGTAATCTGTGTGGGTCTGTGTGTGCCAGTGCTTAAAAACTTAAAGAGGTATTATTAGTAAAAAACTGTTTTACAATAATAATAAGTTTTGGATGAAAATGTAGGTTCTGAGATAGCTAAGCTCAGAGAAAGAGAGGTGCTGGGGATACACAGGATCTTTTACTCTTAGGTGAAACTTAAACTAACTTTGCTTATGGATTCATAATTATTTGTTATGTTTTGCTTATTATCTTCAACTAGTTCTCTGGTAGTCCAGTGTGCCATGAGAGATCGTCATGTGTGCCGATAAAGCACAGAAAATAACTATGTGCATAATTATTCTGAAATACAAAATGAGGTCGATTGGTGTAGGTTTTGGTGTACCAAGATAAAGGTTGCGAGTTCAAATTCCTTCGGATGCAATATTTTTACCCAACCTCTGGACACGGCTTTTATTATAGTAAAGACCAGTGTGCTGGCAGTCTGGTGCTCTGTGAGAGGTTGTCACATGTAATACGCATGTGCACAGTTATTCCATAGTGCTGCAAGGTTGTGTAGTGGTGCAGTGTGTAATCTACTTGGCTGCAAACTTCGGATACCGAAATTAAATTCCCTTGCAGTCCAATTTTTGCTTAACATTCCTAGCGTGGATTTGGAAGAACAAACACGGTTATTATTATAGTGAATATTTACGTTTTCAGACCTTTTGAATTTATCTATGAAACTTACCACTTGGAAGAATTTCAAGCATTCTGAGCACAGCATCAAATATTTATCACATTTTATGGTGGGAACCCATCATGTTAGAATCTAACATAGGAATTTGACTGTATTAGGTTTAGATTTAAAGTTGCAATAGATAAAATAGCTATGATCTTTAGCTATCACTGATCAATGCCATTCAAAACAAACTAAACTATGAGACAATATAAGTAACATATAAATAAAATAAAGAATAGTAAAGTAGTATTATGCGTATTGAAAGAAAAAGCTCTTTTACCGACAAGTTTTTTGGAATTGAAAATTTCACTTCAACTCATTAAGTAAGTTTAATTGGTTCCTGATTCCCATCCAACTCATGAAGTAAGTTTAATTGGTTCCTGATTCCCATCCAACTCATTAAGTAAGTTTAATTAGTCCCTGATTCCCATCCAACTCATTAAGTAAGTTTAATTGGTTCCTGATTCCCATCCAACTCATTAAGTAAGTTTAATTGGTTCCTGATTCCCATCCAACTCATTAAGTAAGTTTAATTGGTTCCTGATTCCCATCCAACTCATTAAGTTTAATTGGTTCCTGATTCCCATCCAACTCATTAAGTAAGTTTAATTCGTTCCTGATTCCCATCCAACTCATTAAGTAAGTTTAATTCGTTCCTGTTTCCCATCCAACTCATTAAGTTTAATTGGTTCCTGATTCCCATCCAACTCATTAAGTAAGTTTAATTCGTTCCTGATTCCCATCCAAAAATTGAACTTCATCAAGTTTTTGAGTATTTCATGAAGCTAGCTTGAGGTTTGTTTATTTCATGCAGTGAAGATGACACGCTAGACTCTAATGCTAAGGTAGTGATTGTGGACTACAAGGAGCTAGGAGACATCCAGTCTGTGAGCATCAGCTATACAAAGAGCTCGGGTAGTCTCTGGGGCTTATGGGGAACAGGCACAGATGAGTGGTACCTCAATCAGATCACCATCGCTGATGATAACAACCAGTATGTTGAAGACTACAATCATCGGGGGTTTAATCCATGCTATAGCTCAAAATGATGAAAAAATTTAAAATACTGAACAGAAGGGTAGAAGATACCAACTCTGTGAAAAATTAAAAAGTACAACTATTAATAATAACATGTTTAATACGATTAGAATTTTATACTCTGTTGCTGCATTCAAATTGACAGCACACTCTTGTTGGTGCTGCCGATCCTGAAACTTGGCATGGGAACTCTCAACTAGTTTCTGTTGAGGTCAGGTTTTTGATTTCAGCTGAAGGGAACTGAACTACTGTATGAAACCAGAGTAAGACTCAGGCGTGGCACAAAAGTTGGAACATTTTAGTGTTTTCTACGCTGCCATCATTTTATTTTTTTCAGATCTGTCAAATATTGTTGTTTCTAAGTGCTTATAGTAATAGGTCAGTAATTGTGGTTTACTAGTGTAAATGAACGGGCATCACATAGACACATACTGACAGGCCGTACTTGTTTTCTTAAGAGACCCTACAGCAAAAGTTGCATCTACATGTATATATAGTATAATCATGCCTTAACAATCATCTTGCTTTGTTATCAATGGTTTACAACTATCTGGTTTTGTGTTTAATTGTTAACAGTTATCTTAGTTTTGTTATCGATTGTTAACAATGATCTGATTTTGATATCAATTGTTAGCATCTATCTGGCTTTGTTATCAATTGTTAAAAATTTCTGTTATTAGTTGCTTATGTGACAAATTTACCACTTTCCTCCAGGTACAAGTTCTGTAACGGCCAGGCAACCAAGATCATGACCGGTAAGAAGCAGACGTTACCAAAGTGTGTCTAAAGGGCCACCGAGCCTTTCCATTTATTTGTACTATGTTATCATTTGTATACTGCTCTATAATATACTGAAATAGACATCCAAAATCAGTTTGCTTACTTGCTGAAGAGCGTTGCATGCATTCTGATAAGTATCATCAGCAGAAAACCTATACCTCATTAATTTTAAAATATGTTCTGGCTGCAGAATGACTCTATTTTTTTACTTTATTACACCGAGTCATTTCAATTTTTTCTCCCTTCTGTTTAAAAAACATCTGTTAGTGTGTGTGTGTGTGCGTGTGCGTGTGTGCATATTGTGTGTGCGCGTTTTGTGAGCGCGCGTGTTGTGTGCGCGCGTGTTGTGTGCGCGCGTGTTGTGTGCGCGCCTGTTGTGTGCGCGCCTGTTGTGTACGCGCGTGTGTGTGCATGCCTGTTGTGTGCGCGTGTATGTTATAGTGTTGGGCCGGTATTGGGTTATCCACTCTTACCAATACCGAGGGATTCTCGGTATCCGAGGAAACCAATCATTTTCGGTGACAGCTAGGTATCCGCGGCCGGTTTGATATTATCGGTATTTATCCGTAAAAGCCTACTGGTAAATGGTTATACGGATATCCGGAGAGATTTTTAAAACGCTTCGTGACGAACATGCTAATCTCAGCACGCATTGGCGAACAAATTCAACGAAAATTTCCACGCTTACTGTATCTATTATTATATTACATTACATTGATAATGCCACCAGCCTCGAAGGTTTGGGAGTTCTCCACAAATGGGAGGATGTATAAAGACTCTAACGGGACTGGACTCTAATTGGACTGCGTATAATTATGTGATTACATCACCTGATTACAACGTGTGATAGTAAGATTTCTGTAAACTGTTTCAGTATATTTAACAAAGAGAGCCCCTTGCTATTATCTATCTGTTCTTTATTATACATAACGTTTGTATTGTGTTGGATCCTGCGACCAACACGTAGAGGCGACTAGGTCGGCTTACTCTACCGGTCTGCATTCACCCTTCACAGGGGCTGTGTACTGGTTGCCCGTGACCAACACGCGGAGGCGACTAGGTCGACTTACTCCACCGGTCAACATCAACCACCTTGCACAAGGGATTGCTCCCAGAGTGGTTTTTATACTAGGTCGACAAGGTCGACCGGAGGTCGACGGGGTCGACAATGTTCCTATGAATTTATCACCACAGCACAGTCCATAGACTAGGTCTTTGGAGTTAGCTACGTATATGCTTGGGGTGGTTCTGATATCGCGCAAGGTAACAGAAAGAGTATGGTTCCAAATGCAATGCATATATTTGAACGACTATAAAGAGCCGAGGCCCTGCCTTAAGTACATTAGATTATGCAAATGAAGTGCAAGGACCAGCCTTCTTTAGGGGCGTGGTTACAAAAGGATAAAAAGGGAATATAACTCCAGTTAAAATTTATACAAGAAGGATGGCAACCTAGCGTTCCATCACACACGCCGCCCCTATAGACGACAATCGGCTATATAAAAAAACCAAACCAAAAAAAAAAAAAAGAATAAAATAATATAAGAAAACACAAACAAACTAGAACACACCATAAAATAGAGATAGTCCATGTCTTTAACGGGATTCGGTCGCAATCTTTCATTGGGTCGACATTCGATTGGCCAACTCTTCTAGGCGACGGGCCGTCCGTCTGAGGCTAGAGGCCTCCTCCCGAAGGGCGTCCACCGTGACTTGGGGTCGAACGCCTCCCAGTTGGCTCTGGATGCTCCCGACCGTCGTTAGTGTCTTTCTGGGAGCCGGGTGTAGTTCCAGTGGAATCACTAACTCCGATAGTAGAGGTAAGGCTCCGATAATTGGAGAAGCTTCTTTAATGGTCTCCTGGGTCACTTCCATGGCTGGAGGATGTACATAGGTGTGTGCGTCGAGCTGATAGCAAGCAATGAGCGCGCTTTCTCTGGTTTCCAAAATGGCCGCCCTCTGACCTTGACCCCTTCTGGCTTCTCCTGATTGGACAGTACTGGTGTCATAATCTGCTAAATACGCAGGGGGCTTTCTTATTCGTTGGGGCCGTGTGGTGTTTCCAGCCCCAGCGGTACTAGCCTGAACTCCTACATTCCCCGTAGTTCTTGCTTCCTCGGTCGCCAATTCGCAGCCAGGGTCGGGGCCAGCCCCCGAGTTAGGGTTGTGTTCCCCTGGAGAGACCAAAAAATCTTCGCTGGGAAGCCGAAGTGATTCCAATCTTCCCGGCGATTGTGGTATTGGTAAATCCATTAATCGACTAGGCAGAAGTGATTCTGAGATAACGGCATCTGGATTACCATTTTCTCGTGGTACTCGTCTCCGGGGGTAACCTCTCATGTTGGGACGTCGGGCAGGTTCGACTTCAGCTGGGGCTCGTCCATGTTGCACCGGGCTAGGGCGACAGAGCCTTAATCTTCCTTCAGCCTGAGTGGATCGCTGTCCATATCTTTCTATTTCGTAAGTATGATTTTCGTGACTCCTTAGTACGCGATAGGGCCCCACATACTTGGCCGCTAATTTCGGATTTTCCCCTTTTCTTCGCCGCTTGCTTAGCAACCATACGAGGTCACCCTCATTGAATAGCGGGGGCTCTCTCACATCGGTTGATACAATTTCCTTCTGTCTATCTCGGAGGAGAGTATGGGCTTGCATCAACCGGTCGTGAACAGTCTGGACGTACTCGTGTGTGCTCGTAAATGATTCCAACCTATTTCCATGCAGCAATTGGTCAGGAAGACGAAGCTCCCGACCCAACATCAAATAATTTGATGTTTCCTTAGTGGCGGAGTGCGGTAGCCCTCGCAGCGTCCGCATGATCTGTGGCAATAATTGATCCCAGTCCTCTTGTCCTCTGCCCAGTAAAAGGGCTCGTAGGGAGTCACCCAATACTCGATTGTTTCGTTCAACCACACCATTCCCTTCGGGGTGGTATGGAGTGGTCCTAGATTTGTCGACTCCCCACAAGTCACATAGCTCTTGGAACAAAGAGGACTCGAATTGGCTCCCCTGGTCGGTGTGGATAATTTCGGGCAGACCGAAGTAACTAAATACTCTCTCATTCAAGACCTGGGCCACCGTTGGGGCTGTAGCGTCAGGGATAGCTAAGGCATCCGACCACCGAGTGAAATGGTCAGTGAGTACCAACACCCAGCTATTTCCTCGAGGTGTCTGAGGCAGGGGTCCCACCAAATCTACGGCTAGACGCTGCCATGGCCTCCCGGCGTACAGTCGCTGTCGGTTCCCGGAGGTCCGGGCCTTTCCCGTCTTAGCCCGCTGGCAAACTTCGCAAGAGAGAACTGCCCTCCTGATATCTCCAGTCATGCCCGGCCAGTACCAATCCAGCTGGACGCGCTTCAGGGTCCTTTCCACACCGCAGTGAGTTTGTTCGTGGGCCTTCCACAGGATCTCCTGTCTCAGTGTTTGGGGGCATACCACCACCACCCTTTCTCGCCCATTCTGAATGAGATGAAGGGTCAATACACCTGATTCGTCAATCTGGAGCTGATGGAACATCCGGGCCAATCGCTGCAACTCGGGGCTGCCTACTTGTAGTACGGCCTCTTCGATTCTTTTCCGGTTCCTGACGGCCTGGTAAATTATCCCTAGGTCGGTAGCGGGTCTCTGTTGCAATGCTCGTACTTCATCCAGCGAAGTTTGCACCACTGTCAACAATTCCGGGACCTTTGGGGCAGCTGGCGGTGAGAGATCTAAATTCGTGGCTTTAGCGTCTGCTGGTACCGCAACTCTATCAGTCTCTACAACGAGCCCTGGCTCACCTGCCACCTTGACGGCCCGTAACCGAGGGTTTTGAGACTTTCTGAGGGGGTTGTCCAACACTCTCGGTGACCCCGCACTGCATGGCAGCCGTACTGGAACTAGGCTGGCTGGTGTGGGAGTCGGGAGGCCGGGCCCCGATGTATGTCTGCTGCTGGGTAGTCGAGGCCATTCGTCTTCATCCAACTGGTGGGCGCTAGGATTGGGTCCTCCTGTACCTCTTGGTGGCTGTGCTGGAACTTGGTCCACTGGTACAGTAGTTTCCCAATTTGTCCCTGGGGTTACTAGAGAGTCACACACTTGTGACCTAGTTGGCCCCCGATCCCGCTTCTCAATGGCAGCACACTGCCGGCAGTCGATGCACTGTTGTCGACTCAACCCATCGGCGTTACCGTGCTTAACGCCTTTTCGATGGATGATTCGATACTTGTGCTCGGCTAGGCTCTCCAGCCACCGGGCCACCTGGCAAGAGGGTTCCTTCCTCCGGTGCAGCCAAACCAAGGAGGCATGATCTGTCCGGATAGTAAACTCTCTGCCATATAGGTAGGGCCGGAAATGTCGGACAGCTAGCACGACTGCCAGCAACTCTCTTCTAGTCACGCAGTAGTTGCGTTCGGCGGGGGAGAGGGTCTTGCTATAGTAGGCTATAGGTCGCTCCTTGCCTTGCTGGACCTGGGATAACACAGCCCCGGTCCCCACGTTACTAGCATCGGTATCGAGTACGTAGGGTAAAGAGGGATCAGGATATGCCAGTACTGGAGCGTGCGTCAGTGACCACTTGAGCTTAAGGAAAGCTTCCTGTTCATCTTCCTCCCACTTCCAGGGGACCCCCTCGCTTGTCAACAAGGTGAGAGGTTTGGCGATCGAGGCGTAGTCAGGTACGTATCGGTGGTAGTACCCAGTGGTACCCAAATACGATCTTAACTGCGTCACATCCTGTGGTGCTGCCCATCCACTGATGGCCCGAATCTTCTCAGGGTCGGTAGCCACTCCAGTGTCGCTGACTATGTGGCCCAGGTACTTAACTTGGGTCTGGAACAGACTGCATTTAGAGGGTTTTAATTTTAGCCCGGCTTGCCTCAATCGTTCCAACACCTCCGCCAGCCTAGTTACATGACTAGAGAAGTCTGCCGACATGACGATGATGTCGTCTAGGTATAACAGCAAGGTTTTCCAGTGTAGCCCTTGGAGGACGCGTTCCATTAGCCGCTGGAAGGTAGCTGGAGCGGAGGTCAGCCCAAAGGGGAGCACCTTCCATCTCCATAATCCACTGCGTGTGGTGAATGCTGACCGTTCCTGGGCCTCGGCAGAGAGAGGTACCTGCCAATACCCGCTCATCATATCCAGGGTACTGAAAATTTGCTGCCGGACAAGGCATCTAAACTCTCGTCAATCCGGGGAAGGGGGTAGGCGTCCTGGCGAGTGACACTATTGAGCTTTCTATAGTCCACACATAATCGCCACGCCCCATCCTTCTTCCTCACCAAGACCACCGGAGAGCTCCAGGCCCCGTGAGCGGGCTCAATCATGCCTTGTTTCTCCAGGGCCGAAACCTGTCGCTCGATTTCGGCTTCTTTCTCATGTCCTACTCGATATGGGTGTTGACGGATGGGTTGTGCCTCTGGGAGAAGGGGGATTTCATGCTGTACCAGGGTGGTACGCCCCACGTCTTCGCTTCCTTGGCTGAACACATCCGCATAACGGACCAAAAGGTCTTCCATCCTTCGGTGCTCGGTAGGGGACAAGCAATGTGGCGCCGCCTGTTGGAGCAAGTCTTGCATGTGGGGGGGGGGCACGCTTGAAGGAGAAGGGGGAGGTTCCTTAGGAGTCTCGACATCCTCTTTTGCTGTCCAGGGAACCCCTATTTTGTCCGGCCCTACTCCAGTGTATTGTCCCACAATCGTCCCTGCCGTGACACTGACTGGATGGTCGGTAGGATTCATGCAGCGGATGGCCACTCTCCCCTTTTTACCGGGTTGATGTAGGCTGGCGGCCACCATATAACTGCTTCTTACTCCCTCGATTAACCCGACCGGCTGATAGGATGAGGACGTGAGACGCCCAGCAACCAGGACTTCGGTTCGAGGGGGAAGTGTTGTGGCTCGCATTATTTGAACCCCACTTGTCAGGGGTCGACCCTCTCTGTCAGTGCAAGTCAATTTCTGCCCATTTAACACCAGCGTGGGTTGCTGGAAATTCATCTCACAGTGGTGGTCGACCAAGAAGAGCATGCCCAGGATGGCATCCTCCTTCAGGGCACACACCACTAGAGATACAGTGACTTGGACACTCCTGACTCTGACTGGGAGAGTGATGAGTCCGTGAAATTGCAGCCGTGTACCATCTGCCATCCGTCCATAGTCTTCTCGAACCTCTAATTGGCTTTTGACATCCTTGGGTAAGCGCTCAAAAACATGTCGTCCCAACAGATTAGATGTGCATCCGGTGTCCACGAGAAACTGGACGGGCTGCCCTCCGATTCGACCTGGCAAGAAATAGCTGCTATTATGTGGCTTCCACAATTCATCTCCATGAGTTCGTCTGGCTTTACTCATTCTCTGGGGGCCTTTTTGGGAAGGCCGAGACGGCTTTGGCCAGACGTATGTTTCCTCTTTGGTTTCTGAGGGTGGGAGACCTGCACACTCAGGTAAGGGCTGATATTGGTTATGCAAGGGGATCGGTGGCGAGCAGGGGGGAGCCTGTGTCGCCTAGTCCGTCGTGGCCGTTGCCACTGGCCTTGCATTGGTATAGTAGATCCACAGTCAGCACTTCCCCCTACTGCTGTGGATGGGAACCGTTTCCCGACCTCGTGGCTTGAGGTGATTGTCTTTGGATAACTTGAGGGCACCGGCGTTGTACATGCCCTGTCTGGCCGCAACCCCAACAGTTAGGTTCCCTTTTCTCTGCTCCCCGTCGTCCCAATCGGTTTCCTTCTTTTAGTCCATCTGTTAACCCTTTTATAGCCATCAGGACGTCATTCAGGGTGGCTGATGGAGGATCCGAGTGGACGGGGGCGACTGTAGCAGGGGTAGTCTCCTCCTCCTCCACTGTCATTACTATGGGTCGAGCACCAGGCCGAGGAAGAGTGGGCTGAATTTGCAGGAACTCATTCCCTGCCTGCACTGCTTCCTCTAAGCTCTGGGCTCTTATTGCTAAAAGATGGCGTTGGAGGTGCGTGTTTCCCAGAGTCAGGGAAAACGCATCCATGGCCATATTAGCTTGGTAGGAGTCCGGAAGGTCAGCGTATGCTATCTTCACTAGACGCTCCATCTCCGTTGCGTGTTCTTGGAGGCTAGTCTTTGGTTCCCTCTTGAGGTGGAGTCTACTCTTAGCCTCTCTCGGGGAGAGCCCGTACTTGGTGCGTAAGGCCGAGAAGATGGAGGCAGGTGAGTCTCCTCGACTACAACCTCTGGCTCCCTCCTTCAATGTCTCACGCAGGTGGAGGAGAGTGGCCTTCTCATTCCACTCATTAGCTTCTGCAACCTCTTCGAACTGGGAGATGAACAGTTCCACATCTTCACTCCCATCGAACTTCGGTGGCTTGAAGCTAGCTTCCTTCTTAGGCATTTGTAAGGCTCTAGTAATAGCCTCTGTCAGCTGACCAATCTGGTCGACCTGTTGTAGCTCTGCCTCAGTCAGATGTCTGGTAGCACTCCGTCGGCTGTTTGGCATGGTTACAAAAGTTGTCTTAGAAGTCCGAGTTACCGCAGTCAGATCCCACTGCTGCCACCAGTGTGTTGGATCCTGCAACCAACACGTAGAGGCGACTAGGTCGGCTTACTCTACCGGTCTGCATTCACCCTTCACAGGGGCTGTGTACTGGTTGCCCGTGACCAACACGCGGAGGCGACTAGGTCGACTTACTCCACCGGTCAACATCAACCACCTTGCACAAGGGATTGCTCCCAGAGTGGTTTTTATACTAGGTCGACAAGGTCGACCGGAGGTCGACGGGGTCGACAATGTTCCTATGAATTTATCACCACAGCACAGTCCATAGACTAGGTCTTTGGAGTTAGCTATATGCTTGGGGTGGTTCTGATATCGCGCAAGGTAACAGAAAGAGTATGGTTCCAAATGCAATGCATATATTTGAACGACTATAAAGAGCCGAGGCCCTGCCTTAAGTACATTAGATTATGCAAATGAAGTGCAAGGACCAGCCTTCTTTAGGGGCGTGGTTACAAAAGGATAAAAAGGGAATATAACTCCAGTTAAAATTTATACAAGAAGGATGGCAACCTAGCGTTCCATCACAGTATCAATAACTATATTTTTTAATAGAATAAACAATAAAAACATCTATCATGAAAATTATATTTCTATCTTTCATTTCTTTTTGGCTTTCTAAAGCAAGGAGTCTTTTTGCCGTAACAATATACTGCTGACTAAAGAATGTTTTTTTTTTGCACAGGCTATATTTTGCACAACGATAAAAGTTGTTCGAGACAGTTATGATTTAAAGTTTAAACCATTAAACTTTAAACCATTTAAAGACACACTGATAACCACATACCGAACAATAGTACCGACAATACCGAACTTTCTTAGTTGGCAAAGGATACCGAAGATGGTAAATACCGAGGATACCGATACCGGGAAAACCGATAAAAATGCGCAAGGATATCCGATCCGGCACTAAATTAGATACCGGCCCAACACTAGTATGTTATTTCAAAAGAGAGCACAAAATTTATTCTCTTGATATAGATATAAATTTTTATTCTGGTAGTGATGGCAAATCTTTGCTTTCAGTCAAGTAGATATTAAAGATTGTTAAAAAAACATGGCTTCTATAGTTGAAACTATAATAAAGACTATAGTAAAGATTATAGTAAAACTATAGTAAAGATTATCGTAAAGACTATAGTAAAGATTATAGTATAGGCTACAGTAAAGATTATAGTAAAGACTATAGTGAAGACTATAGTAAAGACTATAATAAAGACTATAGTCAAGACTATAGTCAAGAGTCTTGACTATAATCTTTAGTATAGTCTTGACTCAAGACTATAGTAAAGACTATTATAATAAAGACTATAGTAAAGACTATAGTAAAGACCATAGTAAAGACTATAGTAAAAACTATAGTAAAGACTATAGTAAAGACTAAAGATAGGGAGAAAAGGCTCTTTTGTGTGACGCTGTTTTACGATGTGAATGAATGCTGATTGGCAAGGTGTTGATGTCTAGTATAAAGTGTAGTGTATTTTCTGGTTTACACAAGCTCATTATGAACACCATGCATATGGAAATAAAAGATTTCAGGCACATAGCTTTAAACATAGTTAACTTTTATCGTCTCAGTGTGAGTAACGTTTTATTTTTACATAAGATTTTATAGTAAAAGAGATTTTTAATTAATATGTTACTAATGCTTGCACAGAAGCTCTTTATCTACTGTTTTAGATTCAAGATTAGGACATCTTGTTACAAAGTGTGTTACATGTAGTCAAAAATGTGAAATATTAGGCGGTTGCGTTAGGGTTTGTGACAAAAATTCAAGAATATAAAATAATAAAAATACCGCAGTTTCTTTTTCACCAAATTTAGACGCTGTGAATAAGGAGTTATTACATTCTGTATCTAAATCTATCCAAACCATTTACACTTTTGACATTTTTATATGTTGCCCCTTAGTTACTTCCTTATATAATGATAAACAATGCTGCAGAAACCTGGCACAGTTTATGAATAGATAGAGACCCATGTTTTTTATGCCTTTCACATCACAGACCAAGGACGATTTCTGTTTAGCTTCTTGCAAGCAGTGACTGGATTGGCTGTTATTTTAAGAGCTCCAAACCCCAATAGTTCTGTGATCTTTGCTGAACCTGTTCGAGTTCTGCAACAAGGGAATTTTGATAGCTGGCGACATGAACAGTTGCACAGAGCAATTTAAGGTCGGATTTCTGTCACCTCTGGTGGCCTTTATGGGAATTCAACCCCAACCTGTTGTCTGCACATCAGGAATTCTAGACCACGAATTTACACCTGCTTATCATTACACACTAAAGTACTATCTTTTGGCAGTTTATTTTATACAAATATATTTTTGTGTTTTAAAGGAGCAGTTGTCATATAATCAATAGGTCATTGGTTCAAATCACAGATAGATCGTTGGTGGTGTTAGGATGGACATCCAGCCACGATCACTCCTGTAACAGATTTCATATGTTAATGGTCACGATATACGCCCTACCAGGATATACTATTTGCGGTGGGGACCCCCAAATGGGAAAACCAAAAGAAGGAGACATTGCCGCGTTCTAGCGATTGATCCAATCACAATGCAACAGCAGTGCTTCGCAAACATTCCACAGTTACGACTAACAATTCACTTCTCTCTCAGCTAATTTGGTTAGTAGTTGGCTTTTCATTACTGAACAGTAATCAAGTATAGTATTCTACTAGATGGCCAATAAGAATGAAGAGGTTGTATTCCCAGCAATAGCTGTCAAAGTTCCTCAAACCAAGTGGGATTTCAAAGTCTTTCGACAAATTGGTAAGCTCTGTAGCCGTCCCTTTCAATGTTAACGATCTTGAAGCTAACTACATGTATATACAGAAACCATCAGCTTGAAAGTGTTTTATCCAAAGTGTAGTTTATTTGACAAACTTTGCTCATCAATAATACCTTGTCATTTTCTTAGCAAGGTCCTCATGTATATTGCATATCTTTAGCAATCATCTTTTAAACAAGCTCACGATTATATAATTTTTCTTAGCCGCAGTTAAATTCCTACCCGTTGAATTCACTCGTTTTCATTTAGTAGAAGCAATTTAACACGCTAAGATCAAACAGCAGCATCAGAAAATTGTAGTGTTTTTCTCAAAGACGTTCAGAAAAATTAGATTTCTAGGTGCGTGTTGCCAGTCTGAAAACTGCTTTGGTAATTAAAACTTGTTTTTATGTAACAGGTTTTTCATTGGGTGTTCTTGGCATATTCTACCTCGGCTGCGCTGTTCTGTTCTTCGCGGTGTATCTTGGGGTTGCTGGCGGGAAGGTCTACCTAGGCACCCTCATATTTTATACTATGCTTCTTGCAGGTAAGATTCTACTATCTGTTTCCTGCTATGGTTTATTTTTGTCACAAATTCTGGGCTTAGCTATATATATGCAGCTTTATTGTTGGTATTCAACTTCGCTTTTGTTTCTGTTAATTTTTTTTGCGTGAGGCTATCAATTTGTGTTGGCTATAGACATATACATGTAGCATAACTTTTTAGAACTACTGCATATTTTACTTGAATATGCTTTCTACATGACCGGTGCATGACTCATCATGCATTGATGTGTGCTTCCTGCAAATTTTTTCAGGGATTTGCTAGAAGTTTTACTCATGTTTATAAGCAGGCAGAGCTCTACTGTGGGAATCAAATATATTTCACAAGTTATTCAATCAGGTTACTTAATATTTTGCTGAAACAATATATTTGAACAAATTTAGTTATACTCCAACGACAGATTGGTGTTGTTCATTTTATTAACCTGGTGACATTCTCAATGCTTTTGTTAGTTAAAATTGAAAAACTCATTATCATTAAATGAGCAAAAGGTAAATTGAAAAAACCAAAAAACATCTGAAAAGCATTTGTGATTAAACTAAAATTTGCTTTTTATATATTAGCATGGTTAGTAAAAACATTAATTTGAATTTACGTTGTAAACTGCAGTTGCATAGCGTTGCAATGACAAAAAAAGTTTATTTTAAAGAATTTTCAGTTGCCAAAATCTGGCTGGTGTTACATCAAAAACTGTTGGATTTTGAAAAAGTTACCAATATATTATTTTATACATGAATTGCGACGCAAATCTTTTGGCAAAAGTTGTTCTTCAGATTTCTAACTTTTGTAAACTTGTTCTAGAGTTCCTTTTGATGGATGCTCCCAGCATATCGCATCACAGATATTCCATATATTGCCTCGTGGAAATGTAATCTAATTTTTTTGGCTGCCTAAATATTTTATGTCAGCTTGAAAAACTTGTTGTATTGTGAACAAAAAAAAGCTTGCGGATTAAAAGAGCCAATATATATTTTTAAATATGGTAGTTAAGGCTACCCTTAAAGCAATATAAATTGTTTTAAAAACTTTTCTATTACACCAAAAAAGTTTAAATTATAGAGAAATGGTCCAGAGGCTGGATTTTAGATTCATCATTGTTTTAGGTTCAGTCCAATTCATTTTAAACATTTAGTTCTACATACAAATTACGAAAAAATTATTTCAAACACAATTTAAATATTATGGCTGGGTGAAAAGCTGACCAAAACACAATATGGTTTTCTTCAACCACTGTCTTTAAGGTTTTAATTTCAGCTTGTGTTACTATTTGGTTGTAAATATCAGGAGATTTTTTCAAACATAGTTGTCTGAAATACGTAATTGTCATATATGAAGGTCATGTGAGTGTCACATTAAAAATTCAGCTAAATAATAATAATAGGCTTCTATTAATGCCTTTTTTTAAATATATAACCTTAGTTTTTTCTGCCAGTTTTATGTTTTATTTGATCTTTTAAATAAAATATTTTTTTACAGTCAAAAGAAATTATTTTCATCATTTATGTGGCTAAAAAATATCAGCCAAAGCCAGACTCTATATATTTTGAGCTTTTTCCAATTAATTTTTAGTAAGGAACTGCAGAAAGCAGCGGCTATAAGATATGATTTCTAAATAGTATATAATTTCAGGCTACAATATAGAACAAAATCGAGTAAAAAAATAATTAAAATTTTTATGCTGTCATTTATATAAAATTTTCTAATGTTGTAAAATATTCACCAGAGAAACTTCTAAAACAGAGAGCTCTGACTGGCAGATTTTTCGATACTATTATTTTATCATGAGATAGTTAGTTCTACCTGAAATCACTCTGCGGGTGAATCCGTGTGCCTAGGATTTCTGTGTGAATATCCAAGGCACACAGGAATAGTCATAAAAAGAGAGTGCAAACTATGTACTCACAAGATAGAACACGCAGACAGTGATGTTATGATAAATTGCAGTTCACACAACAGGCACAATTATAGTAATAATACTACTAATAATAATACAGCATAATACACGGTGAAATTTACCCTAAAAGTGTCAATATCATGTAAGGTGTAGGAATTTATGTACATTGAGATATTACTCTAAAAATCTCTACAATATTAGAAAAATAAAAATAATTTTACAGCAGCATAGCGTTCTTGTAAATAAAAAGTTTTATTTCTTATTCAACATGTGTGACACATAAAATAATATAAATTTGATTCTATCCTAAAATATTTTTTGATTTGATTTATTTTGCAGTAAAATTCATAGTGTCAACCTGTTGAATGATGCTGTATTAACTGTAAATTTTTAGCCATTTTTCACCTTTCTCAATTTGTCTACTTGTTTTTAGCTGTCACCTTTAACCTATTTCTGTCTAAAGTTGTCACTAGTTTTCTCACCATGTTACAACCTGTCTTTTTCAGCTTCTTTTGATGAATATATATTATCAAAGTCATGCTTTGTATGATATTGATTTGTGGTGACAAACACTCAATTTACATTGTGGACTCATTTTGAGGTGCACTTTTGTGTTTAAACTGTTGATCATTGAACAAATTTTTATACTAATCCACTAAAGTTTGTTTAATTCAAATAACATCTCAAAGACCTATGAATTTTTAATAAATACCACTGTTGCTTACACATTGCATTGAGACATCACATCAGGGCATAACATAGGCATTACATAAAACTATGTAAAATACTGAAATTGAAAGAAAACGAAACTAAAAATATTGAAAATAAGTCCAACTATATTAAAAGTAATTAATAATAAATTAAAACATTACTTTCAAAAAAGGAAACTTTGATTGCTACTTAACCGTAGCTTGAGATCATTCATATTAAGAATTTTTGTTCAGCAAGGAGGAAACCGAAGGAAGCATTCAGTGTAAATTAAAGTAAGCGCAGTTTAAACTAGCTTGGTTTTAGTTCATATATTTTATTAGTTTTTTACATTAAAATGATTTGAGTAGCTTGAAGATTTTATTTTATATTTTATTTATAATTTTTCCAGTTTATTTGCTTTTATTTAAAAAGCTGAAATGTTTTAAAAACTTTTAAACTTTCACTAGATTACACAGTTTAAAATTCAATATCTGTTCAAACTCTATATTGTTGTTGCTGAATGCTTGATGTTGCACGGGTAATAAAAATTACCTTATAAACAGTGGCAGGTAATGTAGCTGCCATTGTCAAAGTTGATTAATTAGCCAATGACAAAATTAGCAAATTGGATAATTTAAATAACTTAAGCTAGTAACTTAAGCTAGTAACTTAAGCTAGTAACTTAAAGGTTGACTTGCAACAAAATTCTCATTATCGTTATTTGATATGAAAAGATTTACCATGTCTTACTCTGTTGTGTTGTAGGTGCAAAATATGTGGAAAAGTGATTACAAGCTCTTAAAAGCTCAAAAACGAACAGAAAATCGCAGCCACACGAGACCGCCGTAGTTTGGATTCTCTTTCCAAAACGGCTCAAATGTGACGTAGTTGTGAAAGATGGTTTCTGTTTACACTTTCATGCAACCCTATTCGTCGAAATATTTTCACAAATATACTTCACGCATTCAATAAAACCATGTCTATTGTTTTTACGCGTCTGTTTTATCGTCATCGTAATGCTGTCACTTTTAGCACTGATATCTTATAACTTACCGTAAAAATTCGTTTAATTGTTTAGCCATGGCTTGAAGGAGTACATATCATTGTCTGATAATCATGACAAGCCTGTTGGTCACTTGTGATAATTGAAAAGTGCTGCAGAAATTATTTGCGAAGTATTGGGTCACATGATCAGATTACGACTTGCCGATTAGACCAAACCGAAATGAAAATGTAAAGTAGCGAGCATGTATATTTGATACAGGGTCTTCGGTAAAACCCGAAGTGTTTGTCATAAACTAGTACTACGATAAGTTTTACATTGAGCTTTTTATTGGCCTTTTAATTCACGTGAGAACATCACGTGACAAGACAATAACCAAATTTCATGACTACGTCATCGAAATAAAGAGATTCCAATCTACAGCGGCTTTTCGTTTTTGAGCTTTTAAGAGCTTGTAATCACATTTCCATATATTTGGCACTTACAACACAGCAGAGTAAGACATGGTGAATCTTTTGATACCAAATAACTGTAATGTGAATTTTATTGCAAGTCAACCTTTAAGCTTGTCTAAATCTCTACTATAATAAGAGCCGTGAAGCCAGTTTGTAATCGTCACGCGTCATGATCTCTCACGCAATCATGATCTTAAAGCACATTTGCAGTAACCAATAATATTTTTGCAAGCTCTTCAAGCGTTTGTATTTTAACCGATGTAATGAGTATAAACACAATTATTCCATTGTGTAGCAATGTAGCCGCTTGGCCAATGGTCAGCAACCTGCGCTCCGGAGCCGCATGCGGCTCTTTCATCTTTACACTGCAGCTCAGAGTGGCTTAAGAAAATTAATTACTTTTAGCCCTTTGGACTTTGACGGTCAGTATTTTTGCATTGCGTAGGGTGTGTTAGAATCCCTGACGGCCGGCGCAGCATAGGGCTCAGAAATGCAGAATACCGGAACACCGGCTTCCGCATGGTTTTGTTCACAAATGTTGTTTTTAAGTAACAGCGTAAACCAATCAAACGAATTTTTGCACAAAACGTTAGACCGAAAATCTCACGTCCATTTTTAGCTGTTTTTAAATATCTTTATCTACTTCCTTCGTTATAACAACAATTTAATTAGGACAATACCGCAAAAAACATTGATGTGACCCGTTTGTCGGTATGTCATAAATCTAATTAGGCCATAATATTGTAGATTATTTTGAATCATAAAACAATAATTAACGTATGCTCGATGGATATGATGCTACTGTAAAGATTTTTAGAAGTTCTTAAAATTGTACGAGTTTTTATAGCTTTAGCCCGAAGATCTGTGAAATACATGCTTTTTACATATATTATATTATTATATTATTATTCTATTATTTATATTTATATTCAGTCACATTTGCTCTGCATAGCTAAATTTCTTTCCCTTTTTACCTTTTTTATTTCTCACTAAGAAGTCTATATCTAAGTCTATGTTTAAGTCTTTTTTCCCCATTTTATATGTCAAAAAGTATTTGCAGCTCTCAGTGGGTTTTTTGTGAAAACTGGGTTCAAATGGCTCTTTCGGTGTTAAAGCTTGTCAACCCATGGCCTAGTGGATAAAACGACTGCTCGCAGACCTGAAGAATTAGAGTTCAAATCCAGTGCAGAGTAGATTTCTCCTTTCTAAAACTGTATCGCTATAACTGGACCCACGAATAACAAATGACCAACACACCGAGTGAGAAACACGAAGATTTATAAATATAGATGTTAGAATGTTTGTATGCTCAGGTGATGATAAGGAGAGGTTTGACTGTATAAGTATTCTCAAGCTCTTTGTATGCATTTATGTTCACATACATATCATACGTTGGCAGGTATCGGCTTCCTCCTTCTATCAACTGGCAGGCTCAGCTCTAATCTCTCTATAGAAAACCCAGAGCTGCACAAATATGTAAGGACAGATATATATTATATATATTATTTTTTGCCAATAGTTTCATTTCAAACGGAAATTTTTTTCAAATTATGCCGTACAATAATCATAAAACAAAAAAAAGAATAAAAGGCAACAGTTAGCCATTAAAATCAAATATATGGTTTGACATATAGTATTTAAAATACCTTTCTTTGTTAAGAAAGCAAATATTAGGTGAAAGATTGTTAAAGCAGCTAGCTAGCTTGCTAGCTAGCTAGCTAGCAATGATGTTTTCAAAATAATTGTTATGGATTGTGGAAAATTTGTTCATATAGCATGAAATGAGTTGAAAACTTGTAACTGCCCTGGGAAACAGGTCTAATTTTTACCCTGATAATAATACACTGCTAAATCTTTTGCTTTGCACATTTTAAAACGAGTTCTCTAAAAATCTTGCTATAAATCTCCATCACTTCAGTAGACGTATCTGAAAGTAATTTTGCATTTTCAATGCACACCCTAAAGGTGTACGCAAAACAAAACATCATAAAAATATATTTCAAATTTTTTATCAGGAAATCAAATCATGGCAAAAACTACCATGTTTTTTTTTAACCCTGCTGGATACACTATTGTAATCTATACACATCATGTGTACCTCTACTCTAATATTCTCAAAATATCACAAAAAGCGTAAATGTAGCAAAGCTACCTGAAGCTTATTTTGCGGTAAGAACATGAAAATTTATTCTAAACTGTAATAAACACTTTAAGAGCTACGTAAATATTCACAGACTTCTAAGAGAGTTGACTCCATTGAACTCCAGAACTCAACCATTTATTGACCCTGTGATAATTTTTATGTTGCTTTTTCAAATGACCGTGTCATCATTCACCATTCTGATAGTCATAGAAAACATTTGCTAATTCTTTTACATTACAATTGGCTGAAACAATCGATTTTTTAGACAAAGATAATGCAGATAATCTTGACATATAAAATGCTTAGGTATTCTTCAAAATCAACTTTCTTGTCATTGTAACACTACAAAACTCAGATTAAAATGTAAATATAAGCCAGTGTTAACCTTGTTACCTTTACTAACCTTGTTAAAGATGAAGATACACAAGTTTTTTATAGATTCCACCAGAAATTATCGGCATTTTTCTTTGATTTCCAGTGTTTTTTGTTTTTGTTCAAAGTGGTCTTGCTGCCAAGATGTTTCAAAATTAAAATTGATAAAACTTGGTCACGGGTAAAACATTTAGATCAAATGAAAGCGTAATTATGCCGTCTATCATTGCAAAGAGACCAACAGAATAGAGACCAATAGCACTGCAACTTGAATGCATTAGCCCATACCAGCTATTGCAACTAATGATGTCATTGTGCATGTATTTTTATTCTGATAATTTTAATTGCAACTAAGTTTTATAGGGTTTTGATTTTGAAGCATCCTGACAGTCAGATCACCTCAAACATTAAAAACAATCACAAATGATAGAAAAAAACTGATACTTTCTGATAAAATCTACTAAAACTGTGAAAGCTCATCTATATAAAAATGAATCGTAATTGTGTAACAAATTTTTTAAAAGATGTTTTCTGGCTTTTTTAGTTTACCATTTTCTCATTTAACGATAACAATAAGTTATAAAACCTTGTCTATATATTTTTCTGGCAGAAAAGCTATGTAGGTTTATCGAGTTTAACCTTTTTCTACAAAGAAGTAAAGTTTACTGCGCGCCTTTTGAGCTTTCAGCTCACTCGGTTCTCATATTATGTATTTCTTTGTAGAGTGGACTTTATATTCTCTTCATTTCTCTCGGATTATTTTTATCATTCTTCTGTTTCTGGTACTCAATCAATGTTGTAATAATTATGGTGAGTAATAATAATAATAATATGATAATTACGCATTATTATTTTTTCTTATATTTTAAACTAGTTGGATGCCCGGCATTGCTTGAGTAATAAAGTAATTAATATATTATATAGTATAGTATTATAGAGGTGGAACGAGACACGAGACGTCTCGAGTATCGACCTGTCTCGTCTCGTATCGGTCTCGTCTCGAGTTAACTATTGCCAAACTCGAGACAGGAAGTAGAACTAAAGCGCCTGCGCACGGTTGTTAAAACATGGCTTCTTGCGATAGCAACAACTCCATATATTGTAATGGATTGCGGGCAACTGCCTTTAAAGTTATACCCGGTCCGTTACTACCTGTTGCTACTGATTATGTTGGCCACTGAGTCTAATCATGTAGTCCGGACAACGGCCCTGTTATTTTTTAGTTCGGTTCTGTGTCGTTAAAACAGATACCGGGTCGTATCTAATTACTCTTCGGATAATCCAATTTAATAAATAAGACTTTTGCGGGTAAAATGTCTGTATTTTATCGTATCGTGTCTAAACACCAACTGCCCTTCATAAAACTCGGGCCTCTTTTACGTATATACTACCAATCGCGGGTAAAACTTGCCCGGACACGGAGAAACGAACGAAAGGCTGTGTCGACCATAGTCCGTGCTCGGTTAACAATGACGTTTTGTTAGCTCAATGTAAGAATATACATGTATACAGTAATTAATATAATTTCATGAGTACAATTTAAATATAATTCACATACTACAGCTAATACACAAAGCAAACTTTAATGAAACGATAAGAATGAAAGTGTTATCGTGTGTTCTTTTAGTTGCGGTATTTCTTTGTAGAGTGACGGCTATCGGTTTCATTACACATTACATTAAAAAGTAAGAACTATTCAATAGATGGTAAAAATATACATGTACAAAGCAATATGTTTATAATAATTATGATCAATCAAGCTCAAAATTCTTAGAATATATAACTTCGGTATTTTAGAGCTGTTTGTGTCACTTTTGTTTACAAAAACTACATGCATATCACTATTAAAATGTTGTATTTAAATCGTTTACACCAGGTGAAAATTCAATTTAAAAAGAGTTTTATTAATTTTATATATACCAAGTAGCTAGTACTTGTGTAGTAAAATCATCACCAAATGCTCATTATTTTACTGTCTCGTGTCTCGAGTCTCGAATTTTTACAAGACAGTGTCTCGAGTCTCGTCTCGAGCTTAAAAAACCTGTCTCGTTCCACCTCTATAGTATTATATAGTATAATATTAATATATAGTAACCTAATTAATTTGAGTAATGTAGTTTGAGCTAGTAACTTGAGCTAGTCTAAATATTTACTATAATAAGAACCGTTTCTGAAGCCAGCGTAATAATCATTACATGATGTGTAATGATCTCTCACACAATCATGATCTTCAAGCATGCTAGTAATAACCAATAGTATTTTTTCAAGCTCTTTAAGAATGCGTAGTTTAGTCGATATAATGAGTATGACCACAATTATTCCATTGTATAGCGATGCAATCGCTTGACGTAGTGGATAGAACATGGCTTGCAAACCTGGAAGTTCTGAGTTGAAAATTGTGAGTTTAGAGCATATATGTTATAATAAGTTCTTTTATATTTTTTTTAAATATATACATGTAGTTATTACTCTTAGAAGCCTCATGTAGTCTTAGCTTCTTTATTTATTAGCTAGAGCAAATTTAAAGCCATTCAGTTTTAATCACATCAGAGAGATGAATAATAGGTAGATATGAATAATCGTTTGATAATGTTGTAAGTCGATCTCGGAGTTGTCTTATTTATTTATGGAATTCCAGCGCATAGATTGGTAACTGCTAGCATTGAGTGTTAGCTATTAAATGGAAGCTAAATAAAATAAAGCTAAATAATAACAATAAACCTAAATAAGAATTAAAACAGAACACACAAAAACAAAAATATAGATTCTAGTAAAAACTACTATTATTATATTATATTATTATATTATTGTTATTATAATTATTAAGTAATTATTATTATATTATTATATTATATATTATGTTATTATATTATAAAGAACGATTATTAAAACTAATGATAATGCTCACAATTAATTTTTTTTAGAATTTAAAAATAATGGGTCAGAACTTTGTCATTGCTACATGACACATTATAGCAACCAGTACAGTTTCCACTTTTTACAATGCTTCCTTGAAAATTATTTTCTTTCCATTGTGAATTCAATCAAACCGAACAGTTCAATCATTCTACAGAATACAAGTTTGTCAGGATCTACCTGTAACCAGAAACCACAGTTTACTGCATTCAAAGCTTTAATCAAATGATTATAAAGTAAAAAAATATTTTCGCTATAATACTAGATCTTAGGAACCCAGTCTATCATTACTAATATTTTATACTGCTTCCAGTCAACCTGCAATTGAATACACAGTTCCATTACTATGGAACAGTCTCCCAATAGATGTACATAAAATTTCAACACTTGGTAGGTTTAGAAAAAATGACAAGAGCAATGCATTAGACTTAGATTAATCAAGACCAGCCTAATTTTAGTGAAAAGGGGAATGTTGTCTTCATTTCCATGTTATGCCAGTTTCTGTGAGCCCACCACCTTGACTAGCTGCAGTGCTACTGGGCATGTGGGCCCCATCATGCCTTAATAGGTTATAGGAATTATTAGGCTTTCATTCATTTTTTTCATTGAATCAACATTCCAACTATATTTAACTTTTGCTTAAATTCTATATTGTTAATAATTAGTAAAATAAAGCCCACATCATTACAATTATTTGAGAACATGATTGTACAGTGGACCACTTAGGTTTTTAATGTTTACCGTAGGCTAACTTTATCATCACAGGGCTCATCAGGCATCAGTGAAAGCAGCGCTACAACAGTTAAGGTCATACCAGTTATTGTAATGATCGCCTCGATGATGACCACAGGGCTCGCCTTGTATGGCCTGTACGGCAGCTGCTGCTACTACCCTGTCGTGCGAGGTATAGCCATTGAGGTAAGGAAATTTCAAATTAATTTACTTCCTATTTACGAAAAAGAATTATCTTGATTTAAATCTTCTATTACACGGCATCTCAGTTGTACAAAATACAAATCAGTTGTGTTAGGTCATCCTGTAATCTACTAGCTTGTCATCTACTAGCCTGTCATCTACTAGCCTGTCATCTACTAGCCTGTCATCTACTAGCCTGTCATCTACTAGCCTGTCATCTACTAGCCTGTCATCCACCAGCGCGCCATCTCGTTAGGCTTCGTAGCAAATTTAAGATTTCAGGTTTTTGTTTAAATAGTTAACAATCATCTGTTTTATAGCTTAATTTTTTTATGGTTTTAGTGTATTTATTGTTTCATTTTCACATAAGTTTTAACGGAAAAACAGGTTTTAAATTAAAATGCTACTAATACTTGCAAAACAGCTCTCTAGTTATTATTTTAGATCAGGTTTAGGGCATCCTGTTACAAAATGTCTTACACGCAGCCATATAAAAATGTGAAATACTTTTTAACAAACATGCCAAGAATATATGATTAAAAAATATGTAAGTGGTTTTTCGCCAAAAAAATGCGAAAATGATCGATGAGAAGGGTTTATCGTATTTACAATCAAGATTCTGTATCCGAGACCAACATAATATTTTACGCTTAAACTTCCAGCACTTTGACTGAGAGCCATTTTTATATTTTGTTCTTAGTTTCTGGATAAATAGTTTAGTTTGTGGATAAATATAGTTTCTTCAATGCCTCTCACATCAACTGTCTAAGCAATCCCTTGATTTTGCAAGCAGAGACTGCTTGCAGGAGGATAGGCTGTGTTTTAAGTGCCCCAAACTCCAATTAATCTGCTATCTTGGCTGGACATGTCTGAGTCTAATAGCAAGGGATAGAAAGTTATAATTTCTGATGCCATTTCTATTGACAACTTTGTATTAAAATTTCAACCAGAGATAATTGCTATATGTGATTCTACTTGCTCGCCTCTCTCTGCTCTTTAATAATACTGTTTGCAGTAAAAATTTTGAGTCATGTTTTTTTATACTCTCTGACTACATTTGATTACGCATTTATTTAAAAAAAAAAAAAAGGTGCAGCTTAATGCAGAAGTATTGAATTTTTATATTCGTTAAGATATTAGATGTGATTGATTTTTTATATTGAGTAATTAATGTATCCTCTTGTCATATTTGCCTCCTTTTCATTTTACAAAGATTTATGTTCAAAACAAAATTTTATAGAGAAGTTTTTAAAGTTTTGGGTTATGCAGTAAAAGTTGTGCTGCAGGTAGACATGCACAAAAAGAAGATAATTCCAAAAAAGAAAAATATGCAGTTGGATAAACCGGCATTACAAGCAAATTTTTGATATATATTTGCAGGATATAGACAGCCAACACAACAAGAAAATCAGGAACAGTGCAAGGCAGCCTTGAAAAAGCACCAGAACGAGCAAATTCGATAAAATATATAAAGTTACCATCAAAAATTGTTAAGATAATATTTGTTCCGAACATTTTTCTGCTAATGGATGTGATATCAATTACATTCTCGTCTATTATTCACATAAATTCCTACCTTTGAGTTATGAGTGACTGTATGAGTACTGTTATGAGTGACTACAGTATTTTACTGTTTTACTATTCGTGTAGTATCATGGTGATAACAAAAAAATCCCTAGTCCCACAAAGAGATCAATAAAATTAGATTTTGGTGCATCACTTGCTGAGGTAGACTGAAGGGCTATTGCTAGAATAATAGAATATGACACTAATGTAGGCATAAGTTTTGAGGATACCACTTGATGTGTATAAAGGTTCACCAAGAGCTCATTACCACTTTTTTTTGTTCTGTATCTGTTTGCTACACCCTCAACCTCTCTGCTCTAGGGGATTACAGACTTGCTTGTTTCGTCTTCAATATTGCTTTCTTCTGTTTTTAAATGTTCCTTTACAGTTTAATCCAAATTATTTACTGTGCAAAAACTTCACCGAGAGATCGTTGCAACCTGTAGATCTATATCTGCTTACTACAGACTCTTCTCTCTGGTCTAGGATATTACTGTATTCCATAAAAACTTTGTATAATGATTTTGTTTATTTTATATCGTTACATACAAATTTAAAATCATGGTTTCTAATTCAATTCCAAATAGCTGTGATGTTTGCTTTGCACAGTCGACGTGTGTCGCCCAGCCATTAGACATAAACTCCTATATTGATTTTCATTTATCATAGAACTCAGGCTTCAACTCTTCTATTTTGGACATCAGCATTGTTCGAGAAAAATTTTTGTTATCTTTGTGGATTTAAAATGTTTTATGCTCCATGTTATATATACAGGAGAGCTTGAGTGTAGATGGGTAAGTGGCATGCAATTTTTGGTCCTCTAAATTTATTAAAACTAATTTTCATCGTGGCATTTGTAATACAAATTGTATTTATAATTCTTAGTTTTTAATAGTTATGTTTATGAAACAATTTATATTCAGAATGCTGTTGTATTTTTCTTACATCTGCTTCACGTTTATTATAAGCAAAGCTTGATTTTTTGGGTTCATTTTAGGTTTTTTCTCAAAATTTTTTGCTCTGATTAACAGTTACCTAATCATATCAAAGTGGCAGTTAAACATATCGAGCTCTCTATTTGCACCAAAACTTCCTAACATTTTCAGCCAATGATTGGTTTGCACTATAACTCAGTAAGTCAGAGTTTTCCTCTCAGTGATTGTTTGTTGACTTTATGCACAGTAGGCCGATGGCAATGCTGGAGCAGAGCGAATATGTCGGGAAACATTGCAGCTAGCTTGTTTCCTGGCAAACATTATTTAAGGCAAGCTAACACAGTTGAAAAGAAAATGTCACCTGGTAGCTAGAGTCACCACTAGCAGAGGTTGCTGACAGCTCAACAGCATCTGCCATATCTTTATGCTGCTGCTGATAAAAAGTTGTATGACTCACAAGTTTGTTGATGCATGTACAATTTTTGATAAAATTTTGAAATTGAAGCGTTGGCCCAGATCATGTCTGTCAGCAGCGTATGGTTTCTCAGATAAGTCATGCTAGCTATCTCAATAAATTATTTATTGAAAGATACATAATTATATCTAAAATCTTGCTCAAAATTACATATACAATGTATATATTTATATATATAATATATATGTAAATATATTATATATAATATATGATATATCATATATATATTATATGCATTATATTATATGTATATATATTGTATATGTATCTACAATGTACTAGTCCGCTGGTAGTCTTGAGCTCTGTGAGAGATGATGATTTATAATGACTAGATGCACAAATACTGGTAGCATGCCTGTCTGCAAAACATTATCAGAGTTTGATTCTTGTGGGAGGAAAGTTTTTTCCTATAGCTTTTAGCGTGGCCTGAGACGGACGCACTTACATGGCTTTTATTACAGTAAATACCATTATAGTAGTATCAATCAAGAGCAAAGGGAGCAGATGGTTTATAGTATTTGTGAATAAAATTTCCTATAGACCCACCCTGGTAGTTGAAAGCAGGGCAAATTGCTCACTCTATTAAATTAGCGATACAAATTAGCATGGTGTGACCCCTTCCCCCTGATAAGACAATCGGTGAGAAGAGAGGATGGGGGGGGGGGGGAGGAGATATCTTGCACATTTAACAGAGCTCATTGTTCAGTTTTAACATCTGCTAAAACATTGCAAGTTTTGTGACCATAATTCCTTCAATTACTTTATTTTTGGCCTAATTTTTTACATATAGTTGTTGCATTTGTCATAGGGTTTAAAAAATAAGCTATCCAAAACAGTGAATAATTTTTTAGAACCAAATTTGTGTCCAATCAAATTGTAACTAAGCTAACATATGAAATGGTTACTAAGAGGAGGTAGCATCTAAACAATGGTGATTCCATGACATAACGTACTTGGCTAGTAAAGCTACTAGAAGCACGACGCACTGAGATGGAAATGACTGAAGAAGCTTTGCGTGCCAAGGCGAAGCACTCTATCCGAGCTTTTAGAAACTTGGAAGATTTGGACATCACAGGCATCGGTGAGCATATATTTTAATCACATGTCCTTTTTAAGGCAGCACATAATCATTTGAATAATGATACTCCTCATGCGAGTGTCTCAACTGCTAAGTTGCTTTAAGGTCTAATAAAGCTACTCCAGATTTATTTTGGATGGCCAGTTTGTAAAATTGAAAATGGAATATAATACTGCATATTACATACTAATACAGCATACTAATACATATAATGCTACTGATACAAAATGAGAAGTGATTGCATATCAAACTTTAGCGCTTCTAAAAACGTAATCAATGCTTTAAGGAATGTACTTGTTTCAACTTCGAATTTGAGCTGAACTGCATTCGTATTATTATTATTATATGTACTGTAAAATGAGTTCAATTTTTCCATTTGTATCATGTAATTGCGCATTTACAAAGTCTGGTCACCTTATTACAATGGTTAACCAAATCATTCCTTAAATTTTGGAATTTAAGGAAAACTGTTTTTAATATTACTTGTAAAACTTTTTAGCTTACTGACACCAAAATCACCAAGTTTGTTCAAATAAAATAATGACGCATACCAGTGATTTTTAACTTTAGTGACTGTACCGAACGCACCAGCTTCATATGCGCTACTACCCAACCGTCTTTTATTAAAAAATAAAATGTGATTTTTTCACATTCAATGCATAGTATATGTTTTACAGGTGTACAAAATGAACGGCGCATTAACATCACTATTTTCAAAGAATAAAACCATTACAATGCGTGAAATCGCATTAAATTACATATATTTTCATAAAAATATTACCTTGAAAATCAGTGTGACTTCTGCTGTTGCCTTTGAGACATCACTCATGTGTCTTAATTTTCCCCAAACTCTCCGAGACTGACTCACTGAAACTCTAAGGAGTTCATTCAAACTCAGGTTAAGAACTGTTGCCTTATACCAAGAGTAGTACTGGAATGACTCAACATTCAACAAAGTTGCCTTTACATTTTAGGAACAGATGAAAAATTGACAAAGTATTTCAGAGTTCGGGACTTGCATACAAAAAGAACTGTGCTGATAATTTCTACTCCTTCATCGACAGCTGATTCATCAATTAAGGACATGTATGGCTCGACAAAACTTAAAATATGTGGTGCATTTGACCCTGGTGGTGTAAGTAAAAACCTTTCTCAGACTCATGTTTTGTAACTTAATGGAAAATTTGAAATCAAATGTGTTATATTAACATGAAAAGCTCATTAATTTAAGCAACTGTGTCTTAAGAGTTAAAAATTACAATTGCAAAAATTCTGAAAGTTCAAATTAAAAAAAATATTAACAAAAAGTCAGCATGCCAAACAACATCAGCCATGAAATTGACATTTCCATGAATGTCATTTCATAGAACATTAGCCATGAAGTTAACTGACGTTAGCCATGATATTGATAGCCAAAGTGGTAGCTGAATGATATGGAAATGATGCAAAAAATTTATGTTTAGTTTGTTTTAATTTTACTCCATTTAACAAATCAATATAATTTTTTTCCTTCTAGCGCAATGAAGTGTTTGAAAACTTTATATGATTTTGTGAAAGAATTTTTGTACTTCTATGTAATTTTCTATATTGTCACGATATATATGAAGTTTTAAAACAGCTGCATAGCATCAGATGGTTTTATCACTTATGAAGACAATTCTTCTCTTGAAAAACCAAATGCAAAAATTTTTGTGAGAAAAATTATAGCAAAAATCTCGAATCACAATCTTTTTTGTTTTAAATGCACATTCGGTGTGATGCTGTGTAGTTGATGCAATGCTGGGTTCTAGGTAAAAAGCCCCGTAAAGTTTTCATTCTCACCATATGTTTTAGGTTTTTTTGGCTCTTTAAAGATGCAGAAAATGGTATAGTTAGGTCAGCTATATCGGCTCAGTTTTACTATTTTTAGGAATTGTTTTCTCTCACAAATGTAAGTTTTCCAAACAGGAAAACATATTGCTAGTTGCATGTACATCACACCTACACCCAACTAGGGTTGAGCACTACGACTCCCTTTTTATTTGCTTCAATATAATCTCATACTATGTCATGGCTACAATAGGCATCATCTGTTTGAAGCAAATAGATGCATATTTACCTACCGAAACACCCCTGGGATGTGTCAAGTCCAATGTTATATATGACAGTACACTTTCCCCAGCGCACATCTGCCATTTAAATATCCTTCTCTGTGGTACATCTTCATCTTATACTGTAAGTTTGTACATAGCTCTGTTATAGTAACAAGTGTTTATTTAGTACAGTTTCTATAGCAGCCCGCGAAGGCCGAGGTGTTTAAAAAGCCGGGCTTGCAAACAACAGGTTGGGATTCAACTCTAAAAATAGGCTACTGGGGGTGAAAAAATGGCAACGAACTTTAATTTGCTCTCTGTCTCTGGTCAGCGAGGTTCTCTTTTCACTGGTCTCAGACATGTCCAACCAAGCTCACAAAGCTGTTGTTTGTGCAACAGTATACTTTAAATAGGCACACCTTCTGCTTGCAATAAGCTAAAAAGACACCGCACTTTATTTTCACTCACACACCATGGTAAATAACGTTTCATGTAATTAATATTATAATAAATAAATAAATAAATAAATAATAAATAAATATAATTAAGAAACAAAACTGCTCGTGACGTTCACTTTGTCTTTTGTTAAGAAACTTCTATAAATATTAGTTCTGGATGCTTTATATGACCTAAATACAGCCAAACCTTTATATATCATAAATTCATAGCAAAATTCACTTATTAGGTCACAATGGTTGCAGGTGAAAAAATTGTTTGTACTAAAATACACAAAATTTTATTAAATTCATTTCACAATAAAAATTGTTTGATTAATATTCTAAGTTCCGTGTTTGTTTGAGTATAAATCACAGTTTTTTGTACTAAAATATCACCTAAATAGTCAGATGTAGCTTATACACTAATACATTTTTCTAAGGTATCTCTTCGCTATAGCTTTCTAGGAGCTTTCTCAAATGGTAAACAAACCTAATTAAAACATGCCTTTGCATATGATGATACATTTCACGGAATTAAAACATGTCCACAGTAAACATTTTATTAGCAAAATTTGATTGGTGTTATGGCTTTTGAAGGAAAAAGTTCATATTTTAATGCTGCTTTTAAAACCAAGTTTGCAAAATTTGCAAATGCATATGAAAACAGATCTGCAGAGCATAAATATACCATTTCCAAATACCTGTTTGAATTTGGCGTAAGGCTGAAATTGCAGTGAATTAAAATTACTACAAAATTCTTCAACTGTTTTTCTTGTTAAATCTTGGGGTGCGTCTTATACTTGAATAGATATAGTCTTCACATATAGCATTAAGATTTTTACTATACTACATATATGGGTCATTTCCATCTTCGTTTGTTTGTCAATCTAACTATCCATCCGTCTGAAGCAATAATTTGCACTGATAAACGAAGTTTTTGTAATTAACATCTTCACTGTAATAAGAGCCATATTTGTCTGTGTGTTTGTCTGTCGATCCGTTCTCCAAAACCACATGAAAGTTGAAAAAAAAATTCTTCCCGCGAAAATCAGCTTCAAGCTTTCAGCCTGGTGGACCAAAGCTCTACCACTTGCACCTATCGAACATTTTACCACTATCTGAAATAACTGTGCACATAGCTGATCTCTGTGCGTTATCGGCACACATGATGATCTCTCACAGCCCACTAGACTCCCAGGGTACTAGTAATAAATAAAAGGCTTAGTGAACCAATCGCGACACATAAATTATGGGTAACAAAATAAATTAGGTGATCAAGTAAAAATAAACCTTAATCGTTAAACAGCCAGAGGTTTGGCCTCAGCAATAGAAACAATGATGATACAAATACATACGACAATTCACTCTAATTTAAATTGCGTAAAGTTCCATCTAACTTAGCCTATCTATTTTGCTACTATTTTCATTTTCTACCTCCAATTTTCAATCTTAACCAGCTTCTCTCTTTTTAATTATAAAACTGTAGTGTTTCGACACACTTTGGCCATTATACGCTGGAATTTCCATTTGTACATTTTCTTTTGGAAAGCATAATGTTTGTTGGCAAAGTACCAATAATACTTGGCACTTGCATGACACTTTTGGTCTACAGTCACATATTATCTCAACTAACACTCTGACAGTTCGGGTTTGCCATGAGAGATCATCAAACGTAATAAATATAAGGACAATTATTCAAAAATAGACAAAGTTGCTTGATCACGGCAGGCGTAGAGTGTTAGTTTACCTAGCCGAAATCTGGGAGCTCAAACTTGGTACAGTGGAATCTCCTTATTCCTTCAATCGTAGCTTCAGGCAGACAAACAAACAGACAAACGAACAGCTATTAGTAAAGAAAATATTTTACACCAAATGTTGAAAAATTATTATGTAGAGGTGATTATAGATAGAGGTTTGACTGTGTATCTTTCTCATTCACCTTTAGGATTATTTAGCCATTAATTGAACTAGGACACCTGTTAATGTTATTTACAATAATGGTATGTGTGTGTGCGTGCGTGCGTGTGTGTGTGTGAGTATCTTACTTCTCACCAGAATTTTCACAGAATTGTTTTTTATAATGGTTTATAAAGAATTAATTACACATTGTGATTGGTTGACAAGTTTTTCAGTTGTTAATCGAGTATTTCTTCTATCTGTCTACCCATATTTATTAACCTATTCGTTTATTTCTTCTTATGTTAATTATATTGTGTTTGTTTTTATTCTATAATTAACGTTTCTTTTATTAATTGTTAATTATATTGTGTTTGTTTTTATTCTATAATTAACGTTTCTTTTAGTAATTGTTAATTATATTGTGTTTGTTTTTATTCTATAAATAACGTTTCTTTTAGTAATTGTTAATTATATTGTGTTTGTGTTTATTCTATAATTAGCGTTTCTCTTGTTAGTTATATTGTGTTTGTTTATATTCTATAATTAACGTTTCTTTTAGTAATTGTTAATTATATTGTGTTTGTGTTTATTCTATAATTAACGTTTCTTTTAGTAATTGTTAATTATATTGTGTTTGTGTTTATTCTATAATTAGCGTTTCTCTTGTTAGTTATATTGTGTTTGTTTATATTCTATAATTAACGTTTCTTTTATTAATTGTTAATTATATTGTGTTTGTGTTTATTCTATAATTAACGTTTCTTTTATTAATTGTTAATTATATTGTGTTTGTTTTTATTCTATAAATAACGTTTCTTTTAGTAATTGTTAATTATATTGTGTTTGTGTTTATTCTATAATTAGCGTTTCTCTTGTTAGTTATATTGTGTTTGTTTATATTCTATAATTAATGTTACTTTTAGTAATTGTTAATTATATTGTGTTTGTGTTTATTCTATAATTAATGTTACTTTTAGTAATTGTTAATTATATTGTGTTTGTGTTTATTCTATAATTAACGTTTCTTTTATTAATTGATAATTATATTGTGTTTGTGTTTATTCTATAATTAACGTTTCTTTTATTAATTGTTAATTATACTGTGTTTGTGTTTATTCTATAATTAACGTTTCTTTTATTAATTGTTAATTATATTGTGTTTGTTTTTATTCTATAATTAATGTTACTTTTAGTAATTGTTAATTATATTGTGTTTGTGTTTATTCTATAATTAATGTTACTTTTAGTAATTGTTAATTATATTGTGTTTGTGTTTATTCTATAATTAATGTTACTTTTAGTAATTGTTAATTATATTGTGTTTGTGTTTATTCTATAATTAATGTTACTTTTAGTAATTGTTAATTATATTGTGTTTGTGTTTATTCTATAATTAATGTTACTTTTAGTAATTGTTAATTATATTGTGTTTGTGTTTATTCTATAATTAATGTTACTTTTATTAATTGTTAATTATATTGTGTTCGTTTTTATTCTATAAATAACGTTTCTTTTATTAATTGTTAATTATATTGTGTTTGTGTTTATTCTATAATTAACGTTTCTTTTATTAATTGTTAGTTATATTGTGTTTGTTTTTATTCTATAATTAATGTTACTTTTAGTATTTGTTAATTATATTGTGTTTGTGTTTATTCTATAATTAATGTTACTTTTAGTAATTGTTAATTATATTGTGTTTGTGTTTATTCTATAATTAATGTTACTTTTAGTAATTGTTAATTATATTGTGTTTGTGTTTATTCTATAATTAATGTTACTTTTAGTAATTGTTAATTATATTGTGTTTGTGTTTATTCTATAATTAATGTTACTTTTATTAATTGTTAATTATACTGTGTTTGTGTTTATTCTATAATTAACGTTTCTTTTATTAATTGTTAATTATATTGTGTTCGTTTTTATTCTATAAATAACGTTTCTTTTATTAATTGTTAATTATATTGTGTTTGTGTTTATTCTATAATTAACGTTTCTTTTATTAATTGTTAATTATATTGTGTTTGTGTTTATTCTATAATTAACGTTTCTTTTATTAATTGTTAATTATATTGTGTTTGTTTTTATTCTATAAATAACGTTTCTTTTATTAATTGTTAATTATATTGTGTTTGTGTTTATTCTATAATTAACGTTTCTTTTATTAATTGTTAATTATACTGTGTTTGTTTTTATTCTATAATTAACGTTTCTTTTATTAATTGTTAATTATATTGTGTTTGTTTTTATTCTATAATTAATGTTACTTTTAGTAATTGTTAATTATATTGTGTTTGTGTTTATTCTATAATTAACGTTTCTTTTATTAATTGTTAATTATATTGTGTTTGTGTTTATTCTATAATTAACGTTTCTTTTATTAATTGTTAATTATATTGTGTTTGTTTTTATTCTATAAATAACGTTTCTTTTATTAATTGTTAATTATATTGTGTTTGTGTTTATTCTATAATTAACGTTTCTTTTATTAATTGTTAATTATACTGTGTTTGTGTTTATTCTATAATTAACGTTTCTTTTATTAATTGTTAATTATATTGTGTTTGTTTTTATTCTATAATTAATGTTACTTTTAGTAATTGTTAATTATATTGTGTTTGTGTTTATTCTATAATTAATGTTACTTTTAGTAATTGTTAATTATATTGTGTTTGTTTTTATTCTATAATTAACGTTTCTTTTATTAATTGTTAATTATACTGTGTTTGTGTTTATTCTATAATTAACGTTTCTTTTATTAATTGTTAATTATATTGTGTTTGTTTTTATTCTATAATTAATGTTACTTTTAGTAATTGTTAGTTATATTGTGTTTGTGTTTATTCTATAATTAATGTTACTTTTATTAATTATTAATTATATTGTGTTTGTTTTTATTCTATAATTAACGTTTCTTTTATTAATTGTTAATTATATTGTGTTTGTGTTTATTCTATAATTAACGTTTCTTTTATTAATTGTTAATTATATTGTGTTTGTGTTTATTCTATAATTAACGTTTCTTTTATTAATTGTTAGTTATATTGTGTTTGTGTTTATTCTATAATTAATGTTACTTTTAGTAATTGTTAATTATATTGTGTTTGTGTTTATTCTATAATTAACGTTTCTTTTATTAATTGTTAATTATATTGTGTTTGTGTTTATTCTATAATTAACGTTTCTTTTATTAATTGTTAGTTATATTGTGTTTGTGTTTATTCTATAATTAATGTTACTTTTAGTAATTGTTAATTATATTGTGTTTGTGTTTATTCTATAATTAATGTTACTTTTATTAATTGTTAATTATACTGTGTTTGTGTTTATTCTATAATTAACGTTTCTTTTATTAATTGTTAATTATATTGTGTTTGTGTTTATTCTATAATTAACGTTTCTTTTATTAATTGTTAATTATATTGTGTTTGTTTTTATTCTATAAATAACGTTTCTTTTATTAATTGTTAATTATATTGTGTTTGTGTTTATTCTATAATTAACGTTTCTTTTATTAATTGTTAATTATACTGTGTTTGTGTTTATTCTATAATTAACGTTTCTTTTATTAATTGTTAATTATATTGTGTTTGTTTTTATTCTATAATTAATGTTACTTTTAGTAATTGTTAATTATATTGTGTTTGTGTTTATTCTATAATTAATGTTACTTTTAGTAATTGTTAATTATATTGTGTTTGTTTTTATTCTATAATTAACGTTTCTTTTATTAATTGTTAATTATACTGTGTTTGTGTTTATTCTATAATTAACGTTTCTTTTATTAATTGTTAATTATATTGTGTTTGTTTTTATTCTATAATTAATGTTACTTTTAGTAATTGTTAGTTATATTGTGTTTGTGTTTATTCTATAATTAATGTTACTTTTATTAATTATTAATTATATTGTGTTTGTTTTTATTCTATAATTAACGTTTCTTTTATTAATTGTTAATTATATTGTGTTTGTGTTTATTCTATAATTAACATTTCTTTTATTAATTGTTAATTATATTGTGTTTGTGTTTATTCTATAATTAACGTTTCTTTTATTAATTGTTAGTTATATTGTGTTTGTGTTTATTCTATAATTAATGTTACTTTTAGTAATTGTTAATTATATTGTGTTTGTGTTTATTCTATAATTAATATTACTTTTAGTATTTGTTAATTATATTGTGTTTGTGGTTATTCTATAATTAATGTTACTTTTAGTAATTGTTAATTATATTGTGTTTGTGTTTATTCTATAATTAATGTTACTTTTAGTAATTGTTAATTATATTGTGTTTGTGTTTATTCTATAATTAATGTTACTTTTAGTAATTGGTTGAATGTTCTTTTCATCTATCTGCTTTTATTTATTACTTTGTTCCTTCATTCATTTTTTGATAATTATTTTGCATTTCTGTTACAGTATGAATAATACCGCTTTTAATAGTTAATTGCTTACTTTTTTTATTTATTTACCCTTATTTACTATTTTATTCATTCATTCATGTATTTCTTGGTTAATTATATAGCATTTGTGTTTACTTTATTATTGATGACGCTTTTAATAGTTAATTGAGACTTTGCTACTATTTACCTTATTTACTATTCTATTCAATCATTTATCTATTTCTTCATTCATTTGTTTTTTTTTGTTAGAGCAGCAAACTCAAAATATTGCTTGTTCGTTTGCCCTGTCACGTTATGTTAGCAGATAATGACCATATGTGACAAAAAGGCTGTTGGATACATGATTTTTGAGAATATGGCATGCTTCCTCGGGTTTGACTTTGACTTGGATGCTTCTACAAAGGCCGTCATCACTAGCCTTGCGTTCCACTACGTAAGTGCACTGCTTGCTAGATAGTAGTACAACATGCTAGATGCTAGTACAGATTCCTAGGGAATGGAAGTAATTTTGTTTCCCTGCTCATTGCTAGACAGGGGCTAGTTTCTGAAACAAGATTTAGGAATAGGTCAATAAGTCTACCAATGCTGATGGTACCCATTAACATGAATATTCTGAACGTTGGAAAAATCTTATAGCTACGTATGTAATAGCTAGATTTCAGCATCAGTAAGAATTTATTAACAGAGACTGCCACTAGAAGATATATATTTTTTATAATACATAAAAATATTTTTTATGATACATAAAAATATTTTTTATGATACATAAAAATATTATATAATATACATTACCTATTTACCTATATTTATCATTCTGTCTATTTATTCATTCGTTTTTTCATTAATTATTTCTGTAAGACAAAATAGAACAATGGCTTTTCATCTTCTATTAATGACAATCCCATAGCATAGATTATGCACTTGTAAAGCTGGGCAAATAGCACTATATGTCTATTATAAAATGGCCATGCACAGAATTATTCACTAAAAATAGTTTTTTCAACATTTCAGCTACCATTATGATACAGCAGTTGTGAACATTCCTCTTTATCTCTGTATGACAGTAGCGCACAACTCCCTTTATCTCTGTATGGCGGTAGCGCACAATTCTCTCTATCTCTGTATGACAGTAGCGCACAACTCCCTTTATCTCTGTATGGCGGTAGCGCACAATTCTCTTTATTGCTCCTAACCGCAAGTAAAATTTTAAATTACAGGGTGTAACCAAGTTTGGCCTGCTGAATACATGTAAGAGGTAAGCAGTAACTGCTTGCATTTCTAAATGTTTCACAATATTAAACAAGACTGTAAAATGGTTGCATTAAACAATATTTCTGTCAATCTACAACCATAAAATAGTTTTTATAGTATCGCTATTATGAAACTTTTCAAAAATATTATCATCTAAACTTTTGACTCTGACAAACTTATTTGTAAGTCGATCTATATATTAGCTTATTTTCATATTCTTATCCGGATAACATAAACCTTAAGTTATGCGGATATGAATATCGAGCTATCCTTCATATTTTTGTTCGAATAACTTGAACCTTAATTTATCTGGATATAAATATCAAGTTATCCTTCATATGCATGTCCCTATAACTTAAATTTTAAGTTATTTGGATGTTGTTAATGGATATAAATTGAATGTGACATTTCAATTTCAAGGTTTTAATAGTTATAGCTGGACATACTAAAGGACATACAGACGGACAAACTTTGAGATATATATATATGTATATATATATATGTATATATATCTAAAAATGCATATAAAAATATATATTTAAATTTATATGCATTTGTATTATTTGTATTTAATTTAAAATGTAAATTATAAAAATGCATATATATACATATATATGTATTTGAATAACATAAATCTTAAGTTATCGGGATATAAATATCAAGTTATTCATTCATATGCATGTCTCTATAACTTAAATCTTAAGTTATAGAGACATACGTGTCTATATTTGAATATATACATATGTATATATATATTTTTTTATTTATTCATGGTTTGTTATTTGGAGAAAGATTTGTATCAAAAAGGTGAACTATGAAATTTTGATGTCTATCATCTACATAACCTGGAAACATAATCTTAGTGTTATTTTAACGTATTTACAAGCACAAGCAACTATTAGTTAAACCTTAATACTTTTTGAATATGACTGACTTTTCTGCTGCAGCCATATCTCGCCTACAAATATTTTTAAACTGAAGAGAAAAGCTGCTGACAAACTGCTAAAAGAATTCATGATCATGGATGAAGCAAAGATGTCTGGAAAAGGTGAAGAGGCAGCTAAGAGAGCTGCCAGAAGAAACACAGTGGTAGGAAACCATACATGTTACACTGTTTTTATAGCTGATATTGTCATAGGCTCTACATCGGTAGTGCGATGTTAGTCTTGGCTTGCCATTGTAGTCGCAGTCCCCAACAGCCATACCTTGATATGTCACAAATCTTTCTAGAAGCCCAGGCTAAGGTTTACACCAACTAAAGATTTATAGCAGCTTATATTCTGCATCAGTTTGCATTTGAATATTTAAAAACTTTCGGGATAGAATTGTTGCCATGATGGAGGGATATGTCTTTGCTGTGTTCATGTTTGTTTAGGCTCTGAAAGTGATGCAAGTGTCACGTCACAGTTGTACTAAAAATATTCGAGAGGTAATACTCTATACTACAAGTAGCCAAAATCTTTGCAAAGGAGTCACTAGCATTTCCCTCTTATTAGGTCATACCTGTGACTAGCTCTGACTTGTCAAATGCTGTTGTCAAACACTTCTTCTCACCTCTCACTAGCTTTTACTTGCCACTAGCTCTTACCTGCCTCTATCAAATCGTGCTGCAAAGCTGATCAAAACAGTATGAGTTAAACTTGCAATTAGTTTGCAAAAATACTTTTTTCATTCAAAGTTTCAGTTGAAACTAGATCTGAAGGTGATACTTACTGAAAATCTAGTGCTCTTGTTGAATTTTATTAGTACTTGAGAAACACAGCCTTTAAAGTAAAATTCTTTTGTATATCTCAGGGTTAAAATTTCTCGACTGTGGCTAGTAGCATTGCTACCTAAAAGTTGATGTCAACATGAAATTGTTTTGTTAATAGTATAGAACCCATTTTAATAAAGGCACACTATTGCCGCTTGAAAGTCTAGTCTTGAGATAATTTGGGGAGTTGTTTTCTCACCTGATCCTACGCCAATAAACTCGGCTGCGTAGTTTCACTTTGGCTATTTCCAGTGTATGAAAAATTATGACATTTAAACTACTTTTGGTCACTACTACATTTTCCGAAGTTTCAAATCGATTGAACTATTAGTTTTTGAAATATCGCTGAAATGCTCTGATCACTTGTAACTGATCAAGAACTGAAAAATTGCTGCTGACAGAACATTTATTTCTAATGACGCAATGATTAAAATTCTTGGTAATGAAGGACAATAAATAAACCAACACTAAAAAGCTTCTTTTAAAAAAATGAATTTCAAACTAAAACCATTTGTTTTTATTCATAAAAAATATACCTGTACACCTATTTCTCAGGAGGAGGCATTTGCCATTGAGCTGATGGAGAGAAAAAAACAGCTTGGCCAACAGTTGATAGAGGACATGCTAATTAAGAAGGTAGAAGACAGGAGAGCAACAGTGAGTCAAGCTCGAAGCTTTCTCTTTTTGTACATGAACTTGTATTTGTATGGTGATGTGTCAGTGCTCTCATTTGGTGTAGCTAAACAGCTCTACAATAATCTAACAGCTTTTAACCAATTCGAAGTCCTATTGCAGCCTCTTACCTACCTGTCACTTGCACTTCCATGCCACTTGCTCTTACCTGTCACTAGCTAACTCTTATCTACCTGTCACTTGCTTTTACCTGTCACTAGCTCTTACTTGTCTTTAGCTCTCACCTGTCTTTAGCTTTTATTTGTCACTAGTTTTTACCTGTTACTAGCTCTTATCTGTCACTATCAAATTGTGCTGCAAAACTGATCAAAACACTACGAGATAAACTTCCAAGCTTTGAAAGATTAGAAAGATTTTTTTATACATTTCACTTGGGCAGGTGTGAGGAAAATAGCCTTACTTGGATGAAGTTGTTAATTATTCTATTCATATAGTATGATGTTCTCTGCTCCGAATCGTAAAAACATAAAATGATTGCATAAAATGTAGCAACCAAAAAGAAATCTTTTGATTAAATATTTTTCCAAAAACATTTTTGATGTAAGTATAAATAAAAATATTACAACAAAAATGTACTAAAAGTAAGCTAGTCTTAATTGGTTGTCAAACTAGAAAAAATCTTCAAAATGTTTCATTATCATTCAACAAATAGAATTCATTATTTTTTAACAATATTTTTAGAAATTTTAATTGTTAATACACACATGTATAAATTTGTATCATGAGAAACCTGAGTCGTTAAACTTCATCTTTTAACGATTCTGTATATTTGAATACTGACGAAGGTTGCATAATATTTGCACGAGACAATGTTTGTGTTGAACCGCAAATATAAAGCATTCTTTAAAAATATTATTATCTAAACTTTTAAATTTGATAAATTAGTTTTTCAGTTGATGTATTTATTATAAACTAGTTTAACCAGATATCGACCAGGTAGGCGTTGTAGAGGAAAGAAGTTTGTTTTGACAATACGGTTGTTTTGTTTGACTGTCAGATAATCACTAGCTATTAAAATATAAATCATAGTACAGAAGGTATTGTTTTTTGGAGTTCCTTGCTCTTTTTCTGTAGGAATCTTTTTTATAATCAAAACTTTGGCCTTCCATTCTATCTATTAAAAATGACTTATACAAACACTTATATACAAAACTTATATAAGACTTAACTTATATATACAAAGACTTATATACAAACATTCGAGTGCTAGACTGGCGCCATCGCTACAATTGCCGATGTTTTGTAATACCGCAAATTTATGTTGTATATAATCTGCTGTATTTTATTTTCTAAATCTGCACTTGTTTTATTAGACTGTGGAGGCTGAAGGTACTACAAAAAACCAAAAGCCGATGAACCTTGGTAAGCGAAATGGTCCATTACAGTCTCACAGGAAAAAGAGCTCTAAACAGCCAGTAGGTATGCTTTGCAGTTGTCTTTTTTGTCATTTTTTTGCAGTTTTTAAAAAATTGACAGTGGTACTGCCATGTGATTTTCAGCTATTCAGACTATTTGTGCGGATAGGATTAAAAGAGTCCCGAACTTGGCCTTAAAGTTGTAGTAAAAATACAAAATAACGCTATAAAACAAATAATTAAAATAAAACTCAGCTAAACTCTGCTGTAAATTTTTGCACAAATGTTTTATAGCATCTAGACAATTGTTCCTGGTAAAATTTTTCCCTGTACAATTGTCCACATAAGACCACTGCCCGAGATAAAATTGCTCCTCGTAGAATAGCCACCCAGACCATTACTCGTGTAGGGCAACTACCCCTCTAAAAGAATAAAATTAAAAATATCGTTACTTTTTTGTCCAAAGAGCTCAGCTGGGAGTGGTGGTGCACTCTTGTAATCCAACTACTTGGAAGCTAGGTCTAGTTGTTCTAATAACTTAGAACAAAAGGAAAACATAAGTTTATTATTTGCCAATAGTCACTATGTCGGTATCACACACAAATTTTTTTCGGTATGAACACCAAAAAAAATGCTAGCAAGATTCAAGCTCTAGAATAGCAAGCATGTAACCTTTATAAATAAGCTTTATTTTACCCTGTTTTCTTTGATGAACTATATGATATTTGTATGTCCAGATACCAGTGACTGTCCAAGGACTACCGGGTAATACCAGGTATACCAGGGACTACCGGTAAATAAAGGACTTATATATTTTTTTGTTCCAAATTATTATTGCACTTTAAACAAAAAGTTTAAAAGGAATTTTTTAATTTTTTTATATAAGAAAGAAGATTTTACTAGAGGGCTTACACTAAATTTTACTTACACTATGTCTCCATGACACGCATGGCTGTGGATGTTATGAAACTGCCCATTTAGATCAGAAGACACGCGTGGCCTTTGTGGCAGGTTCAAAGTCACTCTACACGCTTTCGTTTTAACTAAATAGTAGCCAATAGCTACACGTATTTGTGTTGCCCCAGTTTCTGCA
Organism: Watersipora subatra; assembly: GCF_963576615.1. NCBI lineage: Eukaryota > Metazoa > Bryozoa > Gymnolaemata > Cheilostomatida > Watersiporidae > Watersipora > Watersipora subatra. The sequence goes on along the minus strand of NC_088718.1, from coordinate 37,909,276 downwards.
TTGCAGTAGAGTTAGAATCTATATACACATTTCTCAAAGGTGTCATCTGTAGGCGCGTCCAGCTATAGCGATAGCTGAATGCACCTACAGATGACACCTGTAATTGTGTCATCACTGTAGGTGTGAAATAATCAGTGTGCCCTATAGCGCACACTATAGCTATAGCGTGCGCTATAACTATAGCGTATACTGATTATTTTATCGATGGGGCCACGTGTTACGATGCCCCTATTGAGAAAGCTTTTTCGTAAGGTTCGATTACTATATCTGGAGTCAAGGCCAATTATTCTCACGCAGACAATTATATTGTCTTCGTATCGTCGTATTCAAAGTTTTGATGCATGGCTTTTGGTAGAACGGTAACCTTTTTTATACACACACACTTCTATGCAAGAATTGTTATAATTAATTCTACATACATATTAAGGATTTTTATTTAGTTTTCTCAGTTCGTATTAATTATATCATTACCAAATCATCTTTTATTGTAATCGTAGCAAAGCTGACTTAATTTAGCTATTACTTGCTAATTATTTCACATTTACATCTAAACTTTTTTATAGTCATTTTATTTTTTTTAATTTATTTGACCTGCACAAAACATTTTTCTCATGGTATGAAATTTAAAATATAGAACAGCAAATCTTGTTATATGTAGAAAACAAATCAATTGTCTGACCAAAGATTTTTTTATTACCCGTCAATACCGGGTAGCACAGCTAGTATAATATATATTAGTACAAATACCAAAATAGAATCTGATAGATTGAAAGGGAGCTAGATAGACAGGCAGATACACCGATGTAGAAACAGTCTTTCAGACATACATGCAGTCTGAGACGCAAACAGAAAGGCAGGCAGACAAACAGACAGACAGATAGACAGACAGATAGACAGACAAACAAATAACAGACACAAACAGACAGACAGATAGTCAAACTCACAGTGAGACATGTAGTAATACAGACAGATATATGGACAGTCAGAGATCTGGACAGATAGATGGACAGTCAGAGATCTGGACAGATAGATGGACAGTCAGAGATCTGGACAGATAGATGGACAGTCAGAGATCTGGACAGATAGATGGACAGTCAGAGATCTGGACAGACTGGCTGACAGTCAAACAAGCAGACAGGCTGACAGTCAAATACAATGTCAGGCATGTAGTAAAACAGACAAGAATCAGGCAGACAGATCTGATAGACAAACAAGCAAACAAAAAAGCTTGGAGACAAATGATATTCAGACATACGGGGCACTTTCAGGTTACGATTACCCTGTTATACAGTTTTTTACTTTATGGCGTGGCGCAGGATGTTCTTTTGTCTCCGTCATGCAACATTCTTCGCTATACGATATGAACAAAAAATGTTCTCAAAATTCAAGTTTAGCAGTCGGTGTGCTGAATGCGTCAAAATAATGAAGATGCCGATAAACTATTCACCGAAATCCTTCTCACAACACCTGCAAGAGATATAGTGCTCACTCGCTCTTAGTTCAGCGCTAGTCATTGTAAGTTATAGTAGACACAAAACCAGAAACAGATAGGTGATAAAATTTTAGCCGATGGCAATGTTAAAATTTAGTAAAATAAATTCCAAAACTGCGTTTAGCAGTTATGAGTGTAAGTGTGAAAGTTATGAGTGAGTGTTAAAGTATGCGTTTAGCAAGCTAAATTTATTTCAGTTAAATGGTACGAAGGTAAGAACTCTCTACGGTACGTACTGCACTTAGTACCTTGTAATGTTACATTTTATTACAGTTAATAACCAATAAATACACTAAATACACTAAAGTTACTGTAGGTAACTATAGTTAGTAAGGTTAACATGCTATTTCGTTACTAATTTTTAATATGTACGGTAAGTATAGAAATATTTAATGATTTTTACCAGAAGGTGTTTGCATTGGATAATTACTATGAGTTTTTATGCCCCTCTATACAACATTTTCACCTTACGATGCCAACACCGAAACAAATTAATGCTGTATGGCAGAGTCTATTGTACAGGTAAATAGGTGGATAAACAAAAAGAAGCAATAATTTTATTTTTAAGAAAGCATGCTGAACCCTGCTATTAAATGCTGGTTCACCCAATATTGCCACACCGATGTTAATTCTACAATACTTCAGTGATGGTCTGTGATAACAATGTTTACACTGTCACAAATCAATCGGCATTAACATCTGCGAATAGTCTGCGGTATAGCAATCTCATTATATAAGGCGAAAACGATAAAATAATAGTCTCGCAGCAACTGCCATGAAAGAAAATATAGATCAAGCAATCACTATCGCTGAAGGGGCGCACATTGCGGAGACTGTTGTGAATATTTAATGAACTATCGGGAATGTTTGACAGCTGAAATTCTTTCGGCCTATCCACATTGCCTCTATGATTTCATTGGTTTATGTTGCACACGCTTGACAAGTAATCACTGAGAGGACAACTCCGACATATGGCAATATTAAATGATGTTTACACTGTCAAAACTTATAGACCATGAGAAATCTTTAGTTATAACTTACCCAGCACAAGGGACATTATTATTGCCCAGGTTCTTCCATTTGTCAAAGATCCTTAGAACACTTGTCATCTGATGCCATTTTTTGTAACTTGTATCACCATCTTGCCATCATGTTATGTAATATTTATTGTAGGGGTCTTTTGATGACACTGCGTACATGAAGCTAACTAACATGGACAAGAAGAGCTCCGTCAAAACATACTACAAGTTATAGTAAACTATTTCAATATAATAATGTTTTTCAGTTTGTTTGAGAGCACACTTGGTTAAGTCTGTTTTGTAATCATCCAGAAATGTTGTATATAAATACAAATATACTTATTAAAATCTGTGGTCCCTGGTCAGTGGTCTAAAACTGTGGTTAGCTTAAGCCGTTATTCAAGCGATAGACAGTCGACAAAATGATAAGTTTGTAAAAGTGATGAACAATGTAAAAAAAATTCACAGACGATTGGTTTACAAACAGCCATAACTGGTTGGTTGTTATAGTGATGCTGCATTTTGTCGGGTAGTGTGTTTATGTAAGCTACAACAACTGGAAATAGCAATGGCCTAGTGGCGAACAATCTGGTTTCTGACAACGGCAGGTCAGTGGTTTGAGCCTCGTTATGGAAATGCCTTCCAGTCTTCAATTGCTCCTGAGCCTTAAAAAGTGTCATAATGTGGGAATTTATCAGTCACTATATAAAATATTTACAAAAAGAACATAGAGCTATGTTAGAACAAGTTGTCTCTATGAGTTTAGGTGAAGCTAATTTGTTGATTCTATAATTTATCCTTTGGAGTTGGAACTATCTCAATTTTGGTGGCTACTTGGCCTCTCCAGTATATTTTTATTAAACTTCGTCCAGTATATTGAGACACTGATTGTGACACTGATTATGACACTGATAATGTTAATGACACAGTTAATGACACATTGTATATCTGATTATATTTTCAATATCTTTGAATAACACAAAACAACATAATATTCTTAAAACTGAGACAAATAACAGTTTAAAAGCAGAACTTGTAAATAGCTATCGTAATTATCTATTAGAAAAGCTGGTAGGGGTCGGTTGATACACACTGCACATAGACGCATTTAGTTTTGGACCAGAGTTAGCAAGAGTTTTCAAGGCTGTTTTCAAGGCTGCCAATGATTCACAGCCTTTTAATAAATTTTGCTAAAGCAATCTGTATGACTACGAAACTGCATTAAATAGTCACGATGATCAGTACTTGCCTTTTCTAACTTCAGCAACTTTAGTAACAGAAAGCTACAACAGTTAACAGTCTAGTAAAAGTGTGAGAATTTTGAGTTGTTCCCTCCACCCATGAAGCTGCACCTGGAGGGAATTATAGCAGGCTGTGCTGTAACAGAGAGTCATCCCTTATTGGATGGAGCAAGATCTAGAAGTAATTCAAGATGCCAATCTCTAAACACCATTCTTGATATAAATCTATTGTTATCGGTCTATCTTACTGGAAGGCTAGTGTTTGCCTTTACCTTCTGTAAGATACATCTCGCAAACTTGATAACAAGTTTTTGCAAACGCAAAAATTGCTCTTTGATATCCAGCTATTTAAGTATAGTTTCTTATCCAATAACATTGAGAGTTTTATTACTTACAAGAATAATTCTTTTACAGCTAAAAAATCCTAGAGGGTCTCACGAAGATTGCTGCAATTTTTTAGTAGAGAAGCATTGCTTTGAAAATCAACAGTGATGTTCCTGTTGACTTGCAACGCCATTCCTATTTCAAATCTTTTCGTTTCCCATTTCAATTGCCGATATAGTGAGCTGTGATATTATAGTGAGCTGTGATATTATAGTGAGCTGTGATATTATAGTGAGCTGCGATATTATAGTGAGCTGCGATATTATAGTGAGCTGCGATATTATAGTGAGCTGCGATGTTATAGTGAGCTGCGATATTATAGTGAGCTGCGATATTATAGTGAGCTGCGATATTATAGTGAGCTGCGATATTATAGTGAGCTGCGATATTATAGTGAGCTGCGATATTATAGTGAGCTGTGATATTATAATGAGCTGTGATGTAGCCATTGCAAAAAAATCAGCGAAACAAAATATTAAAGTGTACTAAATATACAAATTTATTTTTTGAAGTCAATCTAGAAGCACCCACTTCAGATTTAAATTACTGAAGTACAACAGGCTTTCTAAAAGGTTGACTAACTTTGCTTTAAAGGTCAGCATTGCGTTGACAGCTGGTAGTAAACCGCTTTAGGCAATGAGAAAAATGCATAACAGCTTAAATTTATAATAAGCACTTGACTTGAGTTTCAATTTGAAATTGTTTTTGTTTTGGTGGCCTTCAACCAAAACAAGTTAACGGTATTGTTTAACTAATGATAATATATAAACATGTGACTCAGTACCTGTATGTGCGTAGTGATATATGGTGTGTAATATGTAATGTGTGTAGGGTGTGTATGACATGCGTGTGGCATGGGTGGCATTTGTGTGTGAGTTCACTTGGTTTTTGTGATTTGTGACTTATTTTCATCAACAAAATTAGTTGAGCAAAAGAAAAAAGTTGGAGGAGTGATGAAGCCCATAATGAGCAATAGCGTAGCTAGTCATAGCTGTATTGTGTATATCTCCAAATTTCCTGACTAAATAGTTTTAAAATTAGCACACACAAACTACTGGCCACTTAGAAAAAAATTTGTGATAAAAGGAACTTGATTGGCCCTAAGACATTTGCATATAGTTTAAAGGGGAGTGAATGTCGGCATTTGCTGGAATTGGTTTATGCACAAAAGTACCTGTAACATCATCATGCTGCAATGATGATTCATGAAAAAAAGAACTGCAGCTACATGGTCATGAACTTACAACTACATGGCTGATGTCAATGTAGGTGTCGGTCGGCTGATGTTGGCGGAGGTGTAGATTAGCATCTAAAAAAAGATTTTTCACCACTAATGTTTCAGTGGTATATTAAGTTTTATTTAATGCCTTACGTTGAAATACAAACAAAAAGAGAAAAAATTGTACCAGCTACCAGGATCGGTATTTGCCGAAACCCGGGATCGAACCAGGGACCTTTAGATCTTCAGTCTAACGCTCTCCCAACTGAGCTATTTCGGCTGGTGAAAAATCAGTGACGCCATCACGATGCGACTGACATGCTGATGTGGCTTTCACATGGCTAATATTTTCTAATAATGCTTTAGCCATTAGGGTGATCAAATACTGCTAGTTTCATGTCACTTTCAAAAATAGCAGCATTAAGCAAAAATAACAAATAGACAATGTTGAGCTGGTGGCCATAATAGGCCGATGTAAGCAGATTAATTCTGATGATTTATTTTTAGCAACAAGTACAAAGCATTGCCGAACAGAAACAGGAAACAGAAAATGTGATTCACACAATCGTAATACATGAATAGATTGGAGTTGCCTACTCCGTACCGAGAGCATAATTCCTAATTAATAGTGAATATACTATTTATCACATGTCTAGCATACAGTGCCAGATTGTCAGTTCAACATGCCCCCTCAAGCTGGAGCTCGTGTGTTTGGTTGTAATGAGCAATTCGACCAAGTGGTTTAGTTAGGAGGTCAGCTAGGTTGCTCTTAGTATCGACGTGTACATACGATATAGCAGTTTGTTGTCGAACGAAATGGAAACGGATGTCGATATGCTTAGTGCGGCTATGTTTGCTGGCCGTGTCCTTAGTTAGTGCAATAGCACTTTGGTTGTCAACATGTATAATAGTAGGATTAGATTGTGGCATACCAAGAGAAGAACACAGTTGTCGTAAATACAATGCCTCTTTGGTGCCTTCTGCAATCGCCATATATTCAGCTTCGCTGGATGATAATGCAACAGTAGGTTGCTTACGCGATTTCCAGCTAATGGGTGTGCCTCCGAGATTAAAGAGGTACCCTGTGGTTGAGCGTCTGTCATCGCAGTCACCACCCCAGTCAGAATCAGTAAAGCCTAGCAATGTGCCATTAGTTGGTGTGAATGTGAGAGAGTATGATTTTGTAGCTTTTATGTAGCGCAAAACTCTTTTCACAGCAGCAACATGTGACTTAGTTGGTTTCTCTAAAAATTGAGAAAGCTTGGAAACGATCCAACTGATATCAGGTCGGGTTCCTGTCATTAGGTATATAAGGCTTCCTATAGCTTGGCGGTATGGAAAGTTAGTGTCGATATTGTCGGTATCAGTAGCCTTTCTGAGTGTTAATGTATTCTCGGCTGGCGTTTTAGCTGGCTTACAGTCTGTCATGTTGAAACGCTTGAGTATCGCTTCTGCATAACGTTCTTGACACATTTGGTAATTGCCGCTAGCTAGTCGTTGAAAATCAATGCCTAAGAACCATTGTAACTTACCACGGTCATCCATTCTAAACTTGTCATGTAGGGATTGCTTTGTGGTAGTTATCAGCTCTTGGCGGTTGCTTCCAACTATGATGTCGTCTACCCAGAATAAAATGATTATCTGATCATCTCCATCTTGTTTAGTGTATAAACATGGATCAATATCATTGGCAGCGTAGCCTATAGATTTCAGATAGTCGGTTAGTGTGGTGTGCCAGTTCCTGCCACTCTGTTTTAGTCCATATAGTGACTTGTTTAGATGACATGTGAGATGTGTGTTTCTGGCATCCACTTGGTCATATCCAGGAGGCTGCTGTACATAGATATCTTTGTCTATAAGAGCATTTAAGTATGCACCCTTTACATCAAGTTGATGTAGGTGTAAGTTCTCATTTACAGCTTTCTGTAGTAGAATTCGAATAGATGTGAACCTAGTAGTAGGCGAATAAGTCTCGTCATAGTCTATACCCTTTATCTGTGAATAGCCTCGGGCCACATACCTTGCTTTGTACTGTATCTTGCCTGGTTGACTACCTTGTTTAATGGTGTACACCCAGCGGCCTTTGGTCTCCTCACGATTGACAGGAAGAGGTTTTATGGTCCATGTATCATTAGCTTGCAGTGTAGATATTTCAGCGTCCATTGCAGCTTTCCACTGAGTAGAGTTATCAGATTTGATTGCCTCTTCATAAGTCGTTGGTATGAGAGGAACCAGGTTTGTAGTGTATGCATAATCAGTTACTGACAGATAATAATCAGATAGATAAGGTGGAGTTTTCCTCTCTCTACGTGGTCTGGTAGCTACATGAATGGAAGTTGTCTGCTCAGTACTATGGTCAGCTTGCTGTAGTGTTACTGGCTGGTTCACTGGCTCAGGTTCCTGGTCCGAAGGCATGGTACCAGAATCATTGTCCCTTGTTATGGCTTGACTTGTACCACGGAGAGGCATGCTACACGGATCTACCTCAGGCATTTCATGGTTTCGGGAACTGTTATCATGTATAGTGACATTACGCGTCGTGATGACTTTGTTGTCACTGAGTACATAATATCCATGGTTTTGCAGATTGACACCTAAGTATATTCCTACATTTCCACGTTTATCTAGCTTTTGTTTGTATCCGTCAATGTAGTGGGTACAAGGGGAACCAAAATTATGAAGTTTTGACATGTCGGGTTTTGCGTTAGTAAATAACTCGTAGGCTGTAGACTTAGTGCGTCTTTGATAGCTCCTGTTTCTCAGATATTGAGCATGTCGCACAGCGTAGGACCAGTAGCTTTTAGGAAGCTCTGTATCAGCTAACAAGCATCTTGACATTTCTAGTAGCGAACGCCAAGACCTCTCGGATTTTCCATTCTGATATGGAGTATGGGGTGCCGTAGTTGTGTGTTTAATACTATTTGATAACAGTATCTTCTTGAATGAGTCAGACATGTACTCACCTCCATTGTCACTGTGTAGTTCCTTTACCTTTCCAATAGGTGCAATGTCTGCGAGAAACTGTTGTAGCGCAATGTGTGCTTCACTTTTAGCTCGTAGTAGATAGATAAATATCATGCTTGAATATTCGTCAATAAAGTTCATGATATAATGATGTCCTTCTCTAGAAGATGGTGATATGGGACCACATAGGTCTGAGTGTACACGCTCTAGAGGTTTTGTAGCATAGATAGGAGGATTGTCATGTGACTTTGGTAGACGTGTCATTTTGTTGGTGGTGCATGTAGTACATGTTGGAGTTGATGTAGTTTGGCTTACTTTCATACCAAGTGTTACTTTTTGTAGGTTGAGAACATCTTCGTGGTTTAAGTGTCCTAGGGCTACATGCCATTCATCTAGTGACTTCGTAACATTGGCTGATTCGTCAGCGGTGTTGATAGTTGATGGCGTATCGGATACAGTGTGTAAGTAGTACAGTTTACCGTGTTGGGCTATGTCGAAATCTGTACCGTTAGCTGTGAGTTTGGTGTTATCTTTCGCAAATGTTATTTCCGCACCAGTTTGCACAGCAGATTGCACCGAAAACAAACTAACTGGAAACTCAGGGGCTAGTAGTGCATCATTTAGTGTCACATTTTGTTGCCTGCCTTTAGAATCGATTATGGTAAATTTAGCTTTACCTTTGGCTGTCACCAATTCATTTGTCTTGTGTCCATCTGCCATTTGTATGAAATGTCGCTTCGGGTCGAAACTTCTATCGTAAGATACAAAATGGCTGGAGTTGTTGACCATGTGGCATGTGGCCCCACAGTCTACTAATAGTTTATTGTCATTGTGATATATCGTGTCGGCGTATTCAGTGTCATCTGCGCTGACGGTGAATGAGAATTCAGTTGATTCTGTAGCAGTATTTGCAGTTGAGTTAGAACCTGTTTTATGGGCTCGTTCTTTGGTACGACATACCTTTTCAATATGTCCCTGCCTTAGGCAGAAGGTACATTTCAGTTTAGACTTAGAACGGCATTCAGATGAAGTGTGATTGGACTTACCACATGCCATACATCTTGGTTGTGTAGTAGTGGCATTGGCAGTAGCACGCGGTTGTTGTTTTCTTATTGTAGATCGAGTCGCTAGTGCAGATGCTGTTTGTGATGCAAGACACATTGCTTCGGTATTAGCATAGTTGTGGACGGCAGCTTTGAAGTCTGATAAAGACTTTGCTTTGTCTAGCTGTGTGTGTATGACCTCAAATGGTTTATATGCTTCTGGTAAACCTTTTAGTATCATAGCAATGATGAGATTGTCGGAAATGGTTTCCTTTGCACTTCTCAAGCCTGTAGCTGCACGCTCAGCTCTGATAATAAAGTCAGTAATATCCTCGTTATCGTGCATACGTAAGGTTGTAAGTTCTTCATATAGTGTTAATACTCGCGGCTTTTCTATAGACGCGTAATGTTGTCTTAGTACTTTGAGAGCATCTCTGCCATTGTCTTTGGCATCATTCATAATTAATTGTAATGATCTCTCATCCAGAACTTGAACCAGTTCTGCATATGCTGTTTTGTTCTTGGTAGAAAAATCATTATCATCATCATCGTCTCCTTTAGGTAATATGGCTTTGTATACTGCCCTATCCTGTGTGTAGAGATAATTGATGAATCTCGTTTCCCATATTGTGTATGATTGCTGATTTCCATTAAAATATAGTCTGCTTCTAGCACTGGGCCCATAACCTGTTGAGCTGGTGGCCATAATAGGCCGATGTAAGCAGATTAATTCTGATGATTTATTTTTAGCAACAAGTACAAAGCATTGCCGAACAGAAACAGGAAACAGAAAATGTGATTCACACAATCGTAATACATGAATAGATTGGAGTTGCCTACTCCGTACCGAGAGCATAATTCCTAATTAATAGTGAATATACTATTTATCACATGTCTAGCATACAGTGCCAGATTGTCAGTTCAACAGACAACAAAATTGAATTAAAATTGCTTGTATTTCTGGCTGCAACATCTCTACATTTGAAAAATATGTTTTTAATATATTTAGTGCCAGTTTAAATGCGACATGACTGTTGATGGCTTACTAATACTGTACTAGCTTTGTTTAGCGCATAAAAAGACTAGCATTAGTGCTTGATGCTTACGTGTTTTAAAATATCTATATACCCGAAATGTAGTAAAACTGCATGTATGTGGCTGAATGAAACAGCATATAAAATACGTTTTGCTCACTAATGATAAATAAAATACCTAAACTTGTTGAAGTTTATAAACTGTACAGAAAAATGATCCGACCCTTTGGTAGCAACAAAAACTACAGCGTCATAAACAAGAGACAATAACAAGCTATAACAAGCTTTTTTATAGCATAATCGCATCTACAGCAAAGAGATGTTTAATAGTTTTTTTCAACATAGCTGTGAACTTATATTTGAGTTTTTAGTTCAGTTGTTGAAGGAAATGTTACATTCACATTTTGCATTTCTACTTTACTGGCCTTTACTGTCATACGCTTGAATATTTATTTTGTTGGTTGAAGTTTGTGGTACCTTGTGGAAAATAGGTTGTAAAATATGATTATTGATTACCACAATAACGATACCACAATTGCTCATATATATAAGTTAACGGGAAGTTAACATGCGAATGCCTATCAAGTACTCTCTTTAGCTGCAGTTCCTGTCACGTGCCCACATTGAGCCAAATCTTTTTAAATTTTTGTGTGCGTACAACGTCTCTATAGTATTCGCGAATCACGGATTGTTTCCGAAAGAGCTAGAGCTAAAGCTAATTATCAAGCGGAAACTGTATGCCGGCCTTGACACTCGTCACATGATCATTGATCAGGGAGTCGGTTTCGTTTTCTTACTTTTAACAGCTCTAGCCATTGTACATTCCAGCTATACAGCTACACGATGGCCCTTAGCGATCAAGATGTCCAAAAGAAGGTAAGTAAACGAGTGATATCTTAAAAAAATTCAGGTTTTGTTATGAAAGAGATTCATTACTAACTTTTCATATCATGCAATAAAAGGGTTTGATGAAAGTTTACATTGTTTCTTAATCAGTCTTCGTAAATTAAATTTTTTACTTACCAAGTTTTGGTTCAAAACTTTGTAGATTTACAAGGAGGTTTAGCAGTTTTGTTATTTTTTCATGTAATACCAGAATAATAACTTCATATTTTAGGTAAATTTTTATAATGCTGTAAAGCCCACGTATTTGGTATCATTGGTATCATCTCATACATGTATGAGTTTGGATAATGCAAAAAAGTTCTTTTCTTTTCTATTTATTATGGTTTGTTGTATTGTTTTTTTTAATAATTATTTATAATAAAGAGATGTACACATTTATCTACAACAAAGAAAAGATTTTTCAAATCTATGTGTGTATGAACTGTCCTTTGCAAGATTATCTAGACCAGTTCCTGCCCCTTTAACATACCACGGTTTTTGAGTGATTTTTGGAGAGCTAAACTTGCATGCTTTATTTTAATTCAAAATCCATATTATCTTTAGGATATATTTTAACTTGGGTGCCTTTAAAAGCTCGCACTGCAGCTTTAATTTGTGCATGAATTTATCAAAACATGTTGACTCTTAATTACCGTTTTATTGTAATTACATAATGTGTGATCACATAACCTGTTACTGGAGCTCTGATCTCATTTTATCCTCATTCTATTTTTTTGGTCATATAATATATAAACCGTAAAACCTGTAGTTTAACCCTACCTTTATTTGAACGCGACTTGAGAAGGAAGGGTGAAAAATATAGCGCCAATCTTTAATTGAAGGCCACCTCTATTTGCTCGCCACATTAACATCTTTTGATCTTGATGAACCCACAATAAAAAATGATCAATAAAACAGAGTCCACAAAATAGTAGCTACTAATAATGATTCGGTTACATCAATAACAATGTCACAATCATCAATACACTGTACTCTGATTCAAAGTCTCTAAGGCCTAAATCCTATTGTTGTCAGGTTCATCCATAATGTGGTTTACAATCTGACTTGAAGACTTTTGAGCGTTTTGATGAACAATAAGAATGTTTTTGAGAACACCGTATGACGTAATAGCAGCCAATGTTATGGCGTATTCTAACTTTAGAATGTTAAAAACATTTTTATAACTTAAAAAAATGTTATGCTCGTTTTCTAATTGAAAGGTTTTACGTTCTGTAGAACTTTAAAAGCCGTCAAAATAATTAATGGTATTCAGCTAATATTTTTTATGTTCTTTGTTTAAATCGGTCTGATACTTTGCCATATATGAAAAAGGGTGTTGCAAAAATGCTGAGGCTGATGACATTAATGTCACTTCGAAAAGGGGAGTACAAAATATAGGCGACATTATCATCATTTTGCCTGTAAAAGGATAAAATTTATGTATATAGTTATATTACTTTATTGGCAATGATTTCATTTCAAAAAGAAATGTTTTTCAAATTATGCCACACAACAATAGTAAAACAAAAAAAGGGCAACAGTTAGCCACTAAAATCCAATAAATAGTTTGACAAATAGTGTTTAAAATGCCTTACTCTGCTAAGAGAACAGATATTAGGTGGAAGATTGTTAAAGCAGCTGGCAATCATATTTTCAATAAGTTGTAAATGGTAGTGGTTGTATGCAGTTTTCTCATATTAAGTAAGTTGAAATGAGTTGAGAACCTGTCACTGTCATGGGAAATACGAGGACACAAACCATGAAAACTCTTGAAACCTTTAATTGAAGTAAAGTAAACATTTAGCGTAGGCAGAGTAAGAAGATGCAAAGATTTAGAAAGATCATTTGTTGGAATAATATATGCTGGAATATGATGTAGATTTGCAATTAGTCGAAATGCTCTTTTTTGCATCAAAAATAAGTCCTTTGTGACATATTTTAGAGCTAGATTACAAATTTATCTTTCCAGAATCCTGACGAGCTAGTCGAAAAATACAACGCCCTCCCCCCCCCACTCTTTATTTGAATGTCCCCTATAATAAAATGCCACTATAGGTGAAGGGTTGAAAAATAGAGCGTCATGGCATACAAATAGAGGTATATGTATAATAATAAGAGGTGTATGTATAATACATGTATATATATAATAAATATATTGCAGCTGAAGCACATGATCACATTCATTGACCAAGAAGCCAGTGAAAAAGTGGAAGAAATTGAAGCCAAGGTAGGTTGGTTTATTTTCACTGCTTGAAAGAAATCAGCTGTAGTTTAATATGAAAAGGTGAGTTTAGGTTCAATGAAGACACAAATTATTTTTCTGTAACTGATGTCAGGACAAAATAGTAAAAAAATCTATTCCATATGCAATGTATATATATATTACCATTCAGCAAACTTTTTTTGTCTTGCTTTTTCAATTGAGTTAACTTTTATTCTAAAGTCTCCATTTATAAGCAACATTATATTATGCTATCTGTCGTGACTGGCTTTAGCAGCTTCAGCCACTTTTGTATTTTTCTCTTGACTTCTGGTAGTTGTAGCTTGGAGTTCATTAATCGTCAATCAGTAAGTGGAAACTGTGTGTCACCCTTGACACAGTGACAAGTGACAAGTGACACATGATCAATTAACTGTTTTAGTAAGCTGTTAAATTTACATTTTTATTTGAGCCAAATAAATTATTATTTATAAATTATTTTAAAAAATTTATAAATAAATTCTGAGCCAGATAGTTTATCACTTCGTAGTCATCACGTGTTGGTTGTGCTTGCCATTAAAGCTAACATCAATGCAAGCGGACTATATGTGGCAAAAATGGTACAGCAAGCCAGGTTAGTCATAATGGTTCATTAATCTGTCTTATTTCACTTAGTGTTAGTTTATCAAACTTAATTCCTTTAAACTATCATTTGAATGTTTAGATGAATATTTTGTAGCAAATACTCTATGACTAACAGTTTGAATAAATCCCTCTATGAATAAATATCACTTTGTCATTGTGTGTGTCTGTTCGTCTGCATTAACTCTATGCATTTGCACATTTGTTGCCTAATTTCATTCAATCTTCACACACATATACTACTGCCTTCCGCTAGGTCATTAAAATATCTGGTTTCAAAACTCCATCTGGCTCCTAAGGATCAGCCTTTTAAACACTTGGCAGCGGGCCTCTGATTGAAAATAAAAGATATCCTGGGCATCACCATGCTACTGCTGGTATTAAATTTATACATTATAGTGACTCGGCAGCGCTTAAAGATGTGGTTGCATCAAATTTGAGTTGATTTAAAAATGAACTCGAAATTAAATCCCCTTTTTTGACGCAACCACATCTTTAAGCTGACCAATCATGATAGTCAGAGAGACTTGGTTATACTGGTATCTGTTTGTATCATTTAAATCATTTTATTGCTATGTATTGCTTCAATGTGATAGGCTGAGGAAGAGTTCAACATAGAGAAAGGAAGACTTGTGCAGCAGCAGAGAGTCAAGATCATGGAGTACTACGAGAGGAAGGAAAAGCAAGTGGAATTAGCGAAGAAAATGTACGACTATATTATCTTCCTTTGTTAGGAATGTTGTAAAATTCTGTCAAAGTTAACATTAGAGTCCTATTAGAGTCTCTACTCATAGAAGTACATCATTGGGGTACACAGGAGGTGCTCAGATTCCAAATATGTACTATTCAGTTTTAGAGAAGTTGCTCTAGTTACTGCTTTAATTGGAATCTAAGAGTGTGTATGATAACCAAGTTGGGTAAAGCCTTATGAAATTCGGTGTCAAACTTTATTATAATAAGAGCGGCGTCTTCGGTTTGCCCGAAGCCAGGGTTAGAGGAAAGGATAAAAGAGGGCTATAAATGGCCCTAGAGTTCTTGAAATTCGGTTTGGTAGACTGATACTCTAACACCGGTGCCAACCGACCCCGTCTGGCATTTCTAGAATAATTGTACAGATAGTTGTTATCTGTACTTATTGGCACACATGACGATCTCTCATGGCACACTAGACTGTCAGGGTACTAGTCTGAGCTTCATTAAAGCTCGTGGTACAACAGCTTTATCGATATTCTAATGTATTTAGGCTATACTAAAGTTCTGGATACATGTTTGCAACCCATTCTACGATATATATTTGTTTGATAGTTTGTCAGGTGTACCTCTCTAGGGTAAAACAAAAACTATATATTGTTGAATGCAATTTGCATTCATTCACTTAATGCCTAGTTGGAGTTATCTAGTCGATGCCGCTGTCGGCAGTATGTGACCAAAACAATAATACAATAATGTATGTGTATGGACGACTAACAATAGAAACAAATAAAATGTTCCATTTGTCATGGAACAAGCGCTCGAACATATCTTAAGAGTAGTGAACTCACCAACTGTCAACAGACTCTACCTGATTTCACTATTCCATCCAAGTCATGGCGAAGATACCACATTTGGGCTAAATTTATGGGGACTACGTGATTAGAACCTAGTTCCTCATATTTGCCTTAGTTGTGTACAGCTACGTGTAGAGGATCTGGAAGCTGTTGAAAAGTTTTTTGTTGTGCTCAGCAACTCTGTCATGAGTCAGCGTTAGAAAAAATCATGCCTTAAATAAAAAATTGGATTTTTTGTGATTTAAATTGATTTTTTCAATGTTTGTGATTTTGTTGATTAATTTGCTCTTTTTCTGCTCATTTTTACTCATGTAAATTGTCTGCAAATTGCACTGCACATCAGAATGCTGGTGAACCCACTTTTCAGTATTGATGACTTGCATGCTTTAATTTCATCAATTCTTATATTTCTTTCAATGCCACATAAGATCATAATGTGCAAACTACATGCGAGTTAGTGGATTAGAGCTACTAGCAGTTTCACACAAGTACATAAAATATATTAAAAAGGCATTATGGAATATTTAAACACATTCTTCCTTGGTGTGATCAATGCAGATCATGTGAAAAATAATTGCAAGTTTGCCAGTTCGTTCAGCACCTAGCCCAACTCGTATTGTTGATAGCAGGTTTGTTTAGTACATAGCCCAATTCGTATTGTTGATAGCAGGTTTGTTCAGCACCTAGCCCAACTCGTATTGTTGATAGCAGGTTTGTTTAGTACATAGCCCAACTCGTATTGTTGATAGCAGGTTTGTTTAGTACATAGCCCAATTCGTATTGTTGATAGCAGGTTTGTTTAGTACATAGCCCAATTCGTATTGTTGAAGCCAAAAGTAGAAAATACTCTTTCAATGAAAATCCTTATTTCATTGACAGCCACGAATTTACGTTAAAAAAAGTTAGCGAAACATTGTTTCAGTACAGCGCAATATTTATGTGTGATAGATTTGTATTTTATTTTTATTGTGTCTTCATGCATAAAAATCATTCAACTAACAGTCTGGGAATGAAGAACAACAATGGCTATTTGAATCCTGGTGTCATGTACACTTTTTGCAGGATTTACTAAGTGCTGACAATATAGGCAAGTCGCTGTTTTATTATCCGTTTTCTCTTTCACAGCCAGAACTCAAACATGTTGAATGCATCAAGATTGAAAGTGCTCAAGGCTAGAGAAGACCATATATCTGTAAGTTGTCTTCTCTTGAATATAACCTATGACGGCATAACTTCCGCTCTTGTCATTAACATAATGGTGTTGTTCTTTATACCGATTAATCTTTTTACAACTTGTGGTTTGTTCTTTGCATCATCGATTAGCTTGCAATAGTTTCCAAAGGGACTGCCTAACGGAGGATTTGAAAGAGAGATAAGGTCTTACTGTTTGATTTTAACCCTTTGGGTGTCATTCTCGCATTTCTACTCAAACGTGTACATGACTCGAGTACCACTGTTGTTTTTCGCGAAGCTGCAATGGCTCAGAATCGATCAAACTTAACGACTGGTGAATGAGCATAATTTGATTGCAAAGTATCTACAAACTTGATATATTTACAGAAATATATTTAGATTTATTATTTATATTAGATTTTATATTTATATTTACTGCCTATGAAGCAGTTTTAGACTGTTAGTATGAGTATTTAACTAACAGTGGTAAAAGAAATGGACAACGGTAATTGTTGCAACGATGTTGCAAATGCTTTCTGAATATTTATCTAGACTTTTAACACTTTGTGTGACAACTCCCTTAACCCGAGTTCCATCACACTACAAACATCTATACATCTGTAAAATATTAAAAGGAAACGCTATATTGGTTGGTACCGGTTATTGCTATACTCATCAATAGGAAAAACAAAAAAAAACATTTTAAAAGTCATTGATCCAAAACGTTTCATTGCTATAAACAAGACTTACGTTTTTTGTGTACTGTTGTAGCAATGTCGTTTATTTAAACTCAAACCTTTCGTTGTGAGAGCAGTAATTTTTATTAAATTTAGGAAGTTTCTGCTATTGATAATCATATTTTATATGATACAAATTTATTTGTTAGTCGATCTGACACTTTAGAGCTCCACTTCCAGTTTGCTTTATATTCATATTGCATTATATAACTCTGCATTAATTTGTTCTAGCTTCTCCAAACTGCTTTCACGTTTTCTTAACACCTTTAACAGTAAAATAAAATGGCTCACATTTATGCGATATGAACTAGAGCCCAGACAGTTGTATTTTCATTTTAAAAAACAAGTTTTTTGTATTCAGCATCATCTGGTTTTTTATATGGTCACCCAAGACAGGTACTATTGGTCATATCCTGTTGTTGAAAAAGTTCTAATCATATGTTGTTTGTTTTGGCTAACTAAAACAAGTATAACAGCCAATGCAAAGTTTCATGTTTTTGAGTGAAAAAAATCTGTCATCGACGCACTTGTCGCAATGAGTAATGCGGCAGTCAATGGGTTAAAACTGGAATAAAATATTGGAATGGGTATTTAGAGAAGCAGTTAAAATCTTTCATATATACAGTGAAACTCGGATAACTCGCCCTCGGATTACTCGAAAACACGGTTAACTCAACGTATTTGTTTGGTCCGTTCCCACGCAATGATAAATGGCTTTAGATAACTCGACCGAAACTCCGTTAACTCGAACAGTTTTTTGCCAAACGGCTACCGAGACGGTTGTTACTATCGCTTTAGAATAAAGCGATAGTAAAAACCGTAATTTCAGTATTAATTGGAGATGGTTGGTGTTAGTTGTAACCATAAGTGTCTCCCATGATTGGTTTACAAAAGTCGCTGTGTTGAATTACCTCATGTGAAAGTTGAACCAATTCTTAATAAGGATATGGGTTTTTGTCAACTGGAAGTGTGCTCCATTTTTGAACAGGTTCTCCTTGATTTGGCCAAGGAGCGGTTAGCCTCAGTAACTAAGGACCAGGCAAGGTATAAGGCCATCTTAGAGGGACTCACCGCCCAGTGTTTCTGCCAGATTAATGAATCTAAGGTTATAATTAG
The DNA here is from genome assembly GCF_963576615.1 of Watersipora subatra. Classification (NCBI taxonomy): domain Eukaryota; kingdom Metazoa; phylum Bryozoa; class Gymnolaemata; order Cheilostomatida; family Watersiporidae; genus Watersipora; species Watersipora subatra. Next base: position 37,890,580 of record NC_088718.1, on the reverse strand, counting down.
ATGTCGTAAAGCTGATGAACACCTTGTTAAGGTAAGTTTGCAGTTGTTTCTTCGTTGCTCATCATTTTGGTTAATTGACTCAGTCTATTCTCAAGCATTATATACAACCAGCATGGCAAGGAACCTTACAAAGCTTTATACATGGTGACCACCATAAACAAACTGTATCACATAAGCACATTGGCTAGTCAACATCGGCAAACTGTATCACTCTATGGATATAAAGGGTCTTGATGTTACTCGTATGTCTGTTCTACCAAAAATGATCTTTTTAAAATGAAGCGGTGCCTTGCTTTCTCGCAAGTTGTTTCTATGAATGGACTGTCGCTTCATTCATATCAAAATCATCGGCTAAAAATTCAAAGAGCTTGATTATATTATAGTAACAGATTGTAAATTTAAAGGCTATTAACCTTTAAGTTGAACTTGTACAAAATCTTTGTAGGTTTCATCAGAAAGTATCGGTATTTTCTATCATTTGTGATTGTTTTGGATGTTTGATATAGTCTGACTGCCAGGATGTTTCAAGATTAAAATCGACAAAATGTAATCAAGATTAAAACGCTCAGAAGATAAATATGTGTGAAATGATGTTACTAGTTGTTATCGTTGCGATAGTCGATAGTAGGCTATTGCGTTCAAGTTACAGCATTAAGCCTCTCTACTCTGTCGGTTTCTAGCAACTACAGATGTCATCATCACACATACGCTTGGTTTAGGCGTTGTAATCGCAATCAAGTTTTATCAATTTTAATCTTGAAACATTCCGGCAATCGGATGACCTCAAATATCAAAAACAATTGTGTGATAAAAATATACTGATACCTTTTGCTAGAATTTTCTAAATTTTTGTGTAAGTTCGTTTTTAAACCTAGTTCACAGCGTGCTCTTGTAAAACCAGAAAAAAGGAATTTTTTGGTGGCTGTAACAATAAATGCGCATAATATGACGTTTTTCAACAGTGCATGTGCATCAATTAGGCAATGTACCATTCGCGGGCGACATGAAAGCTTATAGACAGGCTTTTCACTGAGCTTTATGGAAACAAGCTCACTATTCATGGAAGCTTTTTGATTTGCTTGAATATCTAAACAGCTTCTACCATTAACAGAAATTAAATGTTCAGCATTTAGCCTCCGTAATAATATAAAAACATTTCTTATTTTACACGTTTGGTTTAATTATTTGAAATCAGGAAAGATTAAGGACCAATTTAACATATAATTTATGACAAAATGAGAACTAATTTAATATATAATTTATGGTTATTGACTAAATTCACAATGAGTAACAATATTGTAAATGAAAGTTTTAGTTTTTCAACAAAAGAGTAAAGTTTACTTCGTACATCACTCTATATTGCCAACACTGTTTTTCATGCATGGTCTATGCATGGTCATGCATGATGTATTTTTCAACGGTTTCCAATTCATTAATATTGTTACTTGACAAGAATATGTTATTGGTTTTAGGTAAAATGTATAAGATTATTATAATATAAGCATACTAAATATAATATTATTATATTTAGTATGCTTGTACCTTCTGTCTGCAGGGTTAGATCTTTATATCAAAGGATGATATTCTTGTTTTAGGACATTCTTCCTTCCGCTATCGCTACTTACAAGAAGCTAACCGGGCGGAGTGTGGAAACAAAGTTGGATGGGGACAACTATCTTCCTAGTGAATTGTAAGTTCATGCTTGATGAGTCCATAAAAATCCAGCACGAATTTAATGGCCTTGACACGGCTGAGGCTAATTTTAATTGGTCAGTTTATTTGTTAACCTGACTCATTTCTTAGTAGAATTTTAGGTAGAAACTTAGTAGGTGATGAATTTCATTGGGGTGTGTACCAAGCCTTTAGTCTGTGCTCGTACTTTCAGAACTGGAGGAGTGGAGATGAGCACCCCTAATGGAAAGATTAAGGTCTCCAATACTCTAGAGAAGCGTCTTCAATCAATTAGCGAGCAGGTGTGTTGAAGCCTAGCATGCTTCTTTCATGGTTCAATTCTCAAAACAGCCACTGGTGGTGACAGGAATGACATCCAAAAATTAAAGTGCTCTTTGCACTGGGCATATCTCCAGTTATTGAGGTTCCTTTGCCACTGGACTCGAAAGTTCTCTGTTGTGAGGTTCACAGGTCAACCGGTGATATCTGTAACATGTCATATATGCCAACATCAGTGGCTGGCTTGGGTGTTCATATACCATTTTAGGAGTTGCTCTATCTTTCTTCAGCTTTTGGAACATCAAATAGTATCTAAAGCATTACCAATCTGGGTTTAGTAATATTTACAGCAGGGCAGTAGGAAGTTCTCTTTTCTTATGTACAAAAATCAATTCTAGTATGATTTTAAGCAACATCACTTTGTGATATCCTATATTTGTCGCAACCTTGACTCAAATTGGCATTGTCTTGCATACATTCAGCATAGTGGGCTGACCGGGTCACTTGGATTGAATGGATTGGTGATAGATTTATGGAAAAGTTCATAGTAATAACAATAATAATGTGGTGTTTTCATTTTAGTTGTATGTGCATGTCTCTCTCTTTAAACGAACATGATTGATGATGTCATTGATAAATTTTGTCGCTCTACTATATCTCCACTTACTTTATGAAATAGATCTCTGATTAGGTTTCTAAACTTAATCCAGGTGTAGTGTGAGTCACAGCTGATCAAGTATAAGTAACTGGGTGAATCACTGTGTCAGAGAGGTGCCGTGGCCTAGTGGTCAAGAGCGCCTGACTCGCAAGCAACATACAGGGGTTCAATTCCCATAAAGGCCACCAGTGGTGACAGGAATGACATCCAAAAATTAAAGGGCTCTTTGCAACTAGGCATATTTCAAGTTCTTGAAGTTCCTTGACCACTGGACACAGAAATGTCCAGCTAAGGTCACAGAGCCATTGTTTGCAACATCACTCAAAAAAATGTACACTCTCGATGCTGTCACACTCGTGTGATTTCTGCAGACATCACACTCGATTTTCGAGGCACAATATCTGCAGAGGTCTGTTGATTGCGTTCAGTCATTATTAAAACTTTAAATACTGAAATGACTTACCTAATTGGAGCAGCACTCACCTGGCATGTTTCCATCTGTCAGTGTGTTGGAGGTCACTTCAAAACTGTCTCTCCTGGGTTTTTCAGCAAGAGCATTTTTTGAATAAAATACTAATCTATATATATAAATTCGGTGTTTATCGTTTGTCTGTCTGGTTATAGCGATAAAGTTTCCATAAGTAATGAAAAATCACCTTCGGTATGGATTTGAACTCATGACATTCAAATTACAAGTCTACTAACAAGCGCGCATAACCATAAGGCTAAAGCGTTCTTATCGTTTCCTTCGGTCTTACCGTGTACTGTATATCCTTTTAGCGATTGCACACGCCGAATGTACATTTTTTATTATTAATTAATATTACCTTTTACATTTATTATTTTTTAGCTTTTTTAAAGGTAATTGTTTTACTGTTACCTCTTTTTTATTTGCGATGTTCCGTTTCAATTTCAAATGTGCCATTACACTCATATTTTCTGTTTTCGGTAATACTGTATAAGCTAAAAGATTTTCATGTCGAAAATTGTATTAGTATCTAGAGTAGGAATTTCCTTTACATTCTCTCTTCGTTTGGTCAGACAAAGTACCAGACAAAGAAAGTCCGATATCTCATTTTCAGGTTCGTACCAGTATCGAGAAGTACCAGTATCATCCATCAAAACTTTGCATACAACGAGCTTCTGCTGCAACAGTAACCTTTTTTATACACACAATTCCATGTACTCAGTGATTATTTTTTTCTCTTAATTTATTTGAATTGCAAAAAATATTTTCTCATAGTATGAAGTTTAAAAGTTAGAATGGTAAATGTAGTATATGTTAAATACAACATTTCTTTGAAAAAACTTTTTTATTACCCGGGCAATGCTTGGCATTCACCTAGTTTTTGTTATAATAAAAGCGTGTCTGTCCATCCGAAGCTACGATTAGAGTTTGAAAAAGAATCGCATCATACGGCCTCTCAGAGGTAATCCAGGTCTTTCCTGTAGCTGTTATGTTGTGATAATAGCCAGTATTTGAGCATGACTATTCTCTCCATTTTCTCGTCGTTTGTTGGCAGAGTTCTAAGGCGTGCTAGTTACCACCAATCACCACACCCATCATAGCTAATGGCTCATGCCTTATACGCTCACTTGGCTATGAGTACTCTCAGGCGTGACATAAGTTTGCACCTGTTGAAAGGTGGCATTTTTCTGACAGACATTTATATTATCCATGACCCACAAAGCTTTTTCTGTATGTTTACATTTTCTGCATTACTTTACAAATTATACATTCTCAGTTTTGATTGTTTTAGATGATTCCAGAGCTGCGTGAGACGTTGTTTGGTAAGAACCCAAACAGGAAGTTTGATGAATAAATCGTGAAGGTTTCCTGGGATATTAGTCTGTACGGCGAATGAGAAATGGTGCAATGCTCTCAATGACTTCATCTCACAAATAATCACTTTGGAAATATTTTATTAAGATTATTTGTGAAAATGACCTTTTTCGCCATGTTGGTAGAGTAGGATTCAATTTATTCCGTTGGGCTTTTGAAAAAGGGTGGGTGCATTATTTTATTATAATTATTATTGAAAATATATTACTATAGCAGCTTTCAAAGCATCCAAACTTTTCTTCAGACCGAAAGGATGTGTTCATCCGAAGAAGCATTTTATCTGCATTTCAGATATTTTGGTCATTTCTTTTGTTTTGTTAACAAATTGCCTCAAGACTTATCTCCCCTGCAATGGAAAAGGAAAGCTTGGAACGCTACATTCTAGTACACAAAACATAAAGCTGTAGAATTTAAGTGAAATTTATGTCAATTTGTTAGGTTCTATACTGGAAATTTAAAGATATTTTCCATTTGACTAAGGCATATAGCTCTGTGCAATGTAGTGTCACGGAGCTTGAATGGGTCTGGTATGATCCCTTATACTTTCTGTGGCAGTCTGAGCATTGCTCCCACATAAACTATGTAGGTGCAGGAAGCTCACTGCCAAGTTGGCTGCTCAAAAAGGATCTGGTTTTAATTAGCTTGGGAACTATCCATTAAACTTTCTAGTTTGTAAAAGATTGATATTTTGTCATCGTTCCACACTACTTCACTCTCACAGAGCAATGAATGGAAAGAGTAAGGCTACCAGAAGTACAAGAGAACCATACTGGGCCCATTCGTGCTCCTCTATGACATAACTCTCTCTGTACCGTGCTCTGATAAAGCTTGCTTCAGTGAGATACCGGGCAACTTTAACAATGTGAGGCATCCGAGAGAAGCCTTGGCCTAGATCGCCTGACACAGCAACGACAGGTTGGGGTTCAAATCCCAAAAAGGCTACTGGAGGTGACAAGAATGAAATTTAGCCATAAATTCCTCTTCGCAACGGGGCATGTCTCTAGTCATCGAGGTTCTTTTGCCACTGGACCCAAACAGGTTCATCCAAGAGCCAATGTTTGTACAACATGGATTTTAAAAATGCACAGTCACTGCTTGCACTAAACTAAGCAGCCAGCACACACACACTTGCTTGAAAAGAACATAATGGAGCATAGTTGTATAAAAATGACTCATTTTCAAAAGTTTATTTTCGCCATGGAGGTATGCAAGTTTGTGGAACGGAATGGTTTTCAGAAGCATATGATATTGTCATTTTTCTGTAATGCCCATTTTTGATCCAGCTGTCACAGAACCCATGAGTAATGTAGTCAATCCGTAACAAGGTAATGTCAACTGTGAAAGGTAAAGCAGAGAACCTTATATCAGCTGGCATCAAGTGCAGGTGTAGTTTCCTGGATTATTTCATCGCTTGCTGCTACGTAGTAGTGGCTTAGCTGTTCCAGTTGGTCCATTACTAAAAATGAGAGCAAGTCAATTTCCTGTCAATTTCCTTTTGTTCAGCGAAGCATTTCTCTTTCAGTTTTCAGGGTAGCAACACCTCCTTTGGTCACTAAAGCTAAGAATAAAATAACTTACTAGTTTCTCCAATAGGATTCGTTGGAACCAGAGAGACTCATAGTGTAGTGCATCTAAAGAACTTCGTACAAAACTCTGCAGTGAGTTTATATTGCACAGAATTTTAACTGGTATACATCTGATTTGGAGAAAAGATTGACAAAACTATCTAAAGTCTAAATTTATTTAAATTAATAAACAATTTATTTTGAATTCGAAAAAATAATGGTAAATATTATATTTCGATTTTTATTTTTAAATCGACTTAGGAAGTGAACTGAAAGATTCAAATCTTAGCAATATCTTAGCAATAGCAAGTCATTATAATGCAATAATAATAATAACAATAATAATGCAATGTAGAGACTATAGTTATAAAGTTGTCTGTAGAAAATAAGTGACATAAATATGTCAAGGTTGATAATCGAATCCTAACTGTTTAAGGTCTTAGAATGTGTTCTGTTTTTTTGTATACCCAAAATAGATCATCAAAATCAAGTTTGTCATTTAAGATATTGCATTTAAATCATAACAACCATTCATCATTTTTTGCGATTCTTGTTGTTTGTGTATTTTTCCATAAATCGGTATTTACCCTTGCGATGACATGTTTAGCATCGCTTTTTGTTAAAAAGATGAAAGCTTGACAACTTCAGGTTAACATTTGGTTTTAATATCATTTAAAAATTTGAGTAGCATGATTTCTAATATTGTTCGCAGCCAACTTAGAAACACAGGCTTCTGATGGCAAGGAAAGCGTGTAAAATAATAATAGTAGCTGATTGTATACAGCAGTTCATGTACAGCTATAGATTCCTTTTTCTATAATATGCTTGCATACAAGAAACAATGGCAACAGGCTCTAATTTTTCTGATATTGAGGCTTCCATAAAACTGCACTGCGTTGTTTACAAAGCTATACAGGGCTATTCATTAATTGGTCTCAAAAAGTAGTAGCTGGGTTAAACTAGTTAAATTGGTTAATGTAAAGATAATTATATGTTATGAAAGTATCATTTATATCATAGGTAAAAATGGCATTGTGTTGTTCGGCAATTGCTCAAAATTGAACTTTAGAGCCAAAATTTATATTCTTTCCTTATAAAAAATGTTCAGTTTTAAATCTATTTGATTTTTATTATTAGATCACAGGCTAACAAAAAAATTATCAATGTTTGTGTAGAGTAATGGTAAATAGTTTGATAGTTTTAAGTTGTAGTTACATCCTTTCTAAGAGTCCACCATCCTGGCATTGCCATTGCTAGCTGAAATATGATAACGGTGTGAGAGTTGTGAACCGGTGTGTAGCCATAGCAACTGGGATATTATGTCATCTCTATATGAAAAAGAAAGCACAATGATAACAAATTCTAATGCACACAGTATGCTGCCTAAAAGCCTAGATGGCAAAACCTTGACTAAGTTTGGGGTATTATTTATGTATTCTCTTGTCCCACCGGTGAGTTTGAAGTTATCATCTCCTGAAAAATGAACTTATATAAATCTTTTGTAGATCTTATTAGAAAGTATCGGTATTACACATGTAATACACATGTAATACACATGTATTACACATGTATTACACATGACCTGCAAAGCTTTCTTTGTATGTTTTCACGCTTTGCATTGTTTTACAAATTACAGATTCTCATTTTTGATTGTTTTGGATGATTCCAGAGCTGGGTGAGACGCTGTTTAGTAAGAACCCAAATTAAACAGGAAGTTTGATGAATAAATTGTGGAGAAGGTTTCCTAGGATATTAGTTTGTACGGCACAAAAGAAATGGTGCGATGTTTTCAATGACTTCATCTCACAAATAATAACTTCGGAAATATTTTATCATTTGTGTTTGTTTTTGATGTTTGAAGTGATCTGATTGCCAGAATGTTTCTAGATTAAAATTTTGCCACTAAAATTAGAATTATCATTAGAATTAGTGATTCGAATAAAACTTGGTCATCATTCAAATGCCCAAAAAAGAACTACATGCGAAATGGCGTCACTGGCAGTTATCGTTGCAATAGTTGATATTTGCTATTGCCTTTGAAACTGAAGCGTTACGCGTCTCTATTCTGTCGATCTCTTTAAAATTATACATATCAAAATCGCACTTTCAGCTGATCTGAGCGTTTAATCATGATCAAGTTTTTTTTGGTTTTAACCTTGAAAAATCTTGGCAGTTAATTTCTCCTCAAAAATAAAAACAAACGCAAATGATAGAAAAATGTTGGTACTTTTTAATAAAATCTACAAAAATTTTGTGGGTTGGTTCATTTTTAGGAGAAATATGCTAAAAAGGTTTTATGCATAGAATGTTGACAATTAATATAATATAATAATATTAATATAAGAAGTAATAATTTAGCCCAAAATTATACAATATAGTACCATTTAATACTGTATTGTCCGTTCAAATACATTGTAACAAAATATAAGTTATTGCATAACATTATATTAGATTTAACTAGCAGTAAGCGCTGTGATGTGATGTTCAGGATTTCTGTTAATTTCAATCAATTAGTCAGCAGATGAGTGTATGAAAGACCGGTTGCCAGGAATCAGACAGAGTTTTGAGACCAAATATTTTAGTGGCCTGGCGGAAGGCATGGGTGTATTTGCATGATGTTTAGAATAAATCAGCAAAAAATGGTAGAAATGCATAACATTTACATGGACGGACAGACAGTGAAAGGTTTATTATTATTGAATGCTAGCTGTGCAACCCGGCGTTGCCCAGTCATTAAAAATCAGCTTATAAACATTGAGAAGTAATGAGAGTTGCCTGCCACTTGCTATTAGTCTGGCACATTGCCAATGGATACTTTGAGGAAGCATACTAATAAGAGCTACAGCTTCTACGGAGCTACGTCATGACTTTATGTCATGACCAAAAGCGCTAGCCTATTTGCTTCCAAATACTGACATATATCACCATGCTGATCGATCCAGCCCTGTGGCTTAGTTAGTAAGGTGTCGAACTGGTGAACAGGAGGGTCTCAGATCAAATAATTTGCGATACAGAACCATTATTCAAAGGTTTCAATAGCTGTAGACATATACACTGATGACAAACTTTGGGAATTATAGATATTATATTACTTTACACTATGTTCAATTTAATATGGGTGTATTTTGGAGTCTGATCAATTATTACATTCAGTTCTCACCTTACAAGTAGACGAAGGTTGGACCTAAGGTGGGACCATCAACCTCTCAGCTCAAAGACATCCCCTGATATCTGATGTATTTCTTATCTTTGTAAGCAATCAATTGCAGGTATCATTAACTCTGGATCACAGGAATTTTCATTTATACCACTCAACCTAATCTAGCTAATCCCCTGTTAATCCTTTTATGTATTTATATAAGACACCCCTCGACTAGAGCAATCAGGAGTTTAACCCGGAGCTGAAGAGATCTGGCCATTACGGAGAAGGATTCTTTTCAGGCTATCAACATGGTTTGTATTCAGCACATTCTACTTTGTACTCCTCCAACATTGCTTAGACTTAGTTCCTTCTGTTTTGGATTAGACAAACATATATGAACACATTTTACCTACTGGTAAGTATTTCACCAACGCCATACCATGCAAGCAGTACGTAGTTCAACGTAGACATCTATATTTATTTCTGGTTGTATTATATTTATATTATTATTATATTTCTATGGTTTATTTTTGCATTTGCTGCTTGTTGCAGTTGCTTTGGAGCTCCATTATAGTTTAGTTTACCATTTATCTATTTTATTTAATAATTTTTCATAGAACTAACAACATGAGTGTTATAGCTCTATTGTTTCACTGGTACTTTCAAATATATCTGTCGCAGTTCTTGGTTTCAATAAACTTTGCAGTAAAACTGAAGATAGCCAGAATTTTTTTTATTTTCAGTCAGTTAGTCCGCAGGTAGGTATTTAGTAGTTCGCAGGTAGGTATTTAACAGTCTGCAGATAGGTATTTAGCAGTTCGCAGGTAGGTATTTAAGTTCGCAGGTAAGTATTTAACAGTCCACAGGTATTGAACAGGCTGTTCTCAGGAACCAGATGAAAGTTTTAAACCAAATATTTTAGCAACCTGGTGGAAAGCACGGAACATATGCATGTGAAGTTTAGATACAATTGGGTAAAAAATTTAGGAACTCCTGAAATTTGCTAGACTAACAGACAGACACAATGGCAGAACTGGATTTATTAATCTTTATTTTGATAAAAGTTGTGATCCATCCTTCTGCCCAAAGACATGATTGTAAGCTGAGAAAAAATTGCATTGTACGATATTCGAACACTTGACCATCAGTATGGCAGACCAACACTCTAACACCCAAATATTTTAATTATTTGTGAATAATATTACAAAAACTATATTATAATATTTATTATATTATATGCGAATAATTATACAGTAACTTGCATAAATAATTGAAAGTGATGCGGTGTGAGCTAAAAAATTACCAACTTAACAGATGCAAACATTATTTATTTTAATATATTTTAATATATTATATAATATATTTTTATATATTTAATATGTTACTTAATATATTTGTCTTTATGGAGTGTTATTTATAAATTAATACGTATTGTTTTTTTAACAAAAATAGCAAAATTTAGTTTTCTTAGCACACTTTTGTTTAGGTTTTATAATTACATGTAAATACAATGAGTTCAACTTTTTCAGGGTAAACAGACTGAAGGAGAGGAACGGCGAGGCAGGTACTCTGTCACTTTAAGCGATGTGGTGCTGATTATCACTGTAGCAGTTCTTTTGGTCACCCTTATCGTTGGTGGCTTTTTTACCTATAGTCTCTCTGAAAGGGTCAAAAAGCTAGAAGGGCAGGTAAGTTTATTCATCAATCAACTTCAAAAATCACCTAAAATATCGACACTCTAAATATTTGTGAAAACTATATCAAAAGGTAAATCTATATATATATATATATATATATATAAATCTCAGCGTTTGTCATTTGTTGTCTCGATGTACAGTCATAGCAATAAAGGTTCAGTGACCAAAGTCTGCTTAGCACAAGATTTGAACTCGGAACCTCCAGTTTTCCAGACAGGCACTACCCACCACACCATCAGTCCAATTGAAGATGCAATGTAATAATTGATGACATATTTATGCAGCGGTTGTGAAAATACTAGCATAACTAACTCATAGTGTTATGATGCATCGTAGTGTCAAGCTGGTTTGACGGCTCTTATTTTAGTAAAGATTTAGACGAGCTTAAATTACTAGCTTAAGTTACTCAAATTCAGTGAGTAATTATTTTATTATTTGTGCAATACCGAGCTTTCAGCTAGTTGTTATATAGACATACAATTTTGCAACATCAAATTTTTGTTGCTTGAATTCTTGATAAACTGCTTTAAAATGTTTATGGTTGGTTGCTGGAAGAGAAAATTATATCACAACAAGTATTAAGTGTAGAAGATGCATGCTAACAGCACATCGAGTAACATCACAGTCCAATTTTATTAGGACTTTGATGTCATAATAAAATGACTTTGATGCATTTAGGTGATTGGTTTCTTATAGCTGGCTAAAAAGCACAGCCTATTTTCATTAAAACAGGATTTTGAAGTAAAGTTAAATTCATTAAATAGTGCCACAGTATCTGCGCTTTAAAAAATTTCACTGATTGATATTCTGTACAATAAGTATATCTAGTATTGCAGAATATGCTTTTGTTACGCAGTAATAACATGTCAACTTTTCAGTAGTGCATTTGAGTATTTACACTTACATTACAGAAGCAGATGCAGAATTCTAATTATTTTCTCTGTTCTACTTCTTATTCTGCTGCCATAGCAGGCCAGTTTTACAACTACTTTTTGCTTACATTTGTAGATGCAGCTGTTTGATGCCAGTGAGGGTAGAGTGAAGCGCCAAGCAGACAGTGAGTATCTGAATGCTCATCGGAAATTTATTTATTTATTTGTCAAAGTTGGAAAATTTGCACCGTTATGAATAATTAAACTTAAAATGTTGCAAATCGATGAAAAATTATATAAATTTGTTGAGTAAACTTGACCAGAGCAGTAAAAACTTGAATAAATAACTTGAAAACTTAAATAAAAGTATATATTTTAGTTTTGAATACCTCTCCGCATTCTAAATATACTATTTATTAAGTCTGTGAAAAGTTCTTAGTATTTACAAGTTCGTCACTACGCTGATAATAGCCGAAGTTCATTCTATGAAATGTTTTTGAGAAAAATTCACATGAGATGTTGGAAACCGATTCATTACCGGGTAAAAGTCATGTGCATTGTGAGACATTTTTAATCATAAAGCAAAATTCATAGATGTATGGCATCTGTAGAAAAGCAGATTCATAGAGGTATGGCTTCAATAAAAAAAATTCATTTTTATATTGTATCTGTTGAAAAAACATTTTATAGATGTATAGCATCTGTGAAAAAGCAATTTCATAGAAGTATGAAATCTGAGGAAAAGGATTCATATAGGTATGGCATCTGTTGAAAAACATTCCATAGATGTATGGCATCTGTGAAATAGCAAACTCTACAAGGTTACTTTTTATAGTTTGTATGTTGAATAGAAATGCATAGACTTAAATTAGCCTCACCTAAGGTAGCCTTCACCTGCAGTCTTGGACACCTGGGCTTTTAACAAGAATTTTACATTTTACAGAAAGTTTAACACATGTTGACAGTTTGAATTAAAATATTTTGTCTTGTGACGCTTAGAACAGTAAAAGAATAATGTTTCTCAAATAGTTTTAATAATTATTCATTTTAGGAGGCTCATGTTTTGTGTGCCCAACCGGACCTCCTGGACCACGAGGCCCTCGTGGTTACGATGGTAGAAATGGTCGTAAAGGAGCTACAGGCGACAGAGGACCACGGGGTTTTGCTGGAAAGGATGGTGTCTGTGGTTGTAAGGATAATTACCATACGACAAAGAAAGAAGATCACAGAGCCACTGAACCATACGTATGTTCTGCTGTTGCAATCACTCCATTATTTGGCATAGTTTCTTCATCAGTTCTAAGGCTAACACCATGTGTACCCGATGTTCTACTGGTTCAAAGGCTAATGCCAGACATGCATAATGTTTTATTAGTTCTATCATACATATCTATTGTTTTTCTAGCTCTAGAATCTAAGGCTAATAATGCTAGCTAGGGAATAATTCTAGTTTCAGGGCTAATCACAGACATACCTAATGTTTGACTAGATAAAAGGCTAATACCAGACATGCATATTGCTAAATTAACCATAAGGCTAGATTTAGATAAACCTAATGCTCCATTAATTCTAAGGCTTGATTCTAAGGCTATTCTAATGCTTCCTTTGCTGTAAGACTGCCGTTAAAAATGTGAAACTAGTTTTGAGGCTATTCAAAAAAGGTATACCGATATGTTTCCTTGATTACATGTACAGGATTAATGACTGCTAGCTCCAGTTATACGTTTAATTTTAAGCTTAACTCTATGAATGGAATCAAAACTAGAATATACATTTCAAACATTGCTATATTCAAGTTCAAATAGTTTTTAAAAAAGCTGATCTCCTAATTACTGTATCATGTGCTGACGTGATTGTAATTTCATCTACCAAAATTATTCAACTAATAGAAATAACAAATTGAATTGTATCATAGTATATTTATTGTCACTATTTGTTGTTACCTTCTATTATATTACACAGTATAGCATTCTTTGTCTTATATATTTTTATTACAATATTTCAGCATACTAGTGATTTAATAGCTTATAATAGAGGTGTTTAAGGGCTAGTATGAACTCTGTGGAGCTTTGTATATGAGTTTGAAGTTATCATCTCATACAGTTGTTTCTCTGAACTTTTAATCTCCTAAAACTAGTTAAGCCTTGAATTTGTTCCGTTTTAGCAGAAACATGTTGATAAGGTTTTATGAGTGGTATGTGAATTGCAATTGAAAAATAATATAAAAACAATATAGTATCATATAGTACGGTATAGTGATATGTGGTCTATTTTAATGTAGGTTAGTATAGTATACTTTGTAGCATTAAATTATGTTGTGTTATATAATTTTAGTTTATAATAAATCTTAATATTTGCATTTTAGTAGATTTTATTAAATTATATCACTGTATATTATATCATAATATGCAATACTATATTGCACTAGTATGTGTGCCACTACTATTTCCTGTTTTTATTCAATGAATATGGCTCTTATGATAGGACTAGTACGCTTGCCTGTATCATGCACTCTGAGAGATTGTCATGAGTAATCAGTATGTTCATAATTATTAGGTGCTACAACAAGTTGTTCGAGTGGTGCAGTGGTAGTGTGCTTGTCTCTAAATCAGGTGTCCCAGGGTTGATTCTCTTATGAGACTATTCTTTTTTAGTGGCTATTATTATATTAAAGACTATGACACATTATATTTCAGTGCATTATATTATGATATATCATAGTTAATTAACTTGTTATTTAGACATCGTGTATAATGAATGCTTCACGAATGTAGTTCAATACATTTTAGTAATATGTAGTAGCTTTAATAAGCCAGATGCAATTGTAGTGAAATTATGTTATATTTCAGCACACTACTACGGATGGCTATGGCAGCACAACGGCCGACCTTGGTTATGGAACTGATGCTATTACAACATACACAGAAGACTCCCGAGGCTACAGCCCATGTAAGAATTTTGATGTTAACATTTAACATCATTGCAGTTCATGACACATACTTAAAATTTTAGCCATAATTGTACCATGATTTTTGCTTATTATTTCTATATTGTATTTTGCAGCTAGAACAGTTGCAAGCTACACAGTGAGTATTTCAATGTACACCGCCTCGATATTCCGCATGTGCTTTTTATCAGAGTTGCTTTCTAACATTTCTTTTCACTCGCTGCACAGCTGCGATGCTTTGCAGTATATATATAATTTATACATATAATATAATATACATGTATATATTACATACTATTATATTATATATGATATAGTAGCATGAGTATATGTATAATATGTATAATATGTAGCAGCATGAGTATATATATACTCATGCTGCTACAGAAAGTATTGATTCAGCTATTGAAGCCTCATCAGTTCAGCTTAGAGCTGGCAAGGGAGATAAACCCCATTGTCAATGTGAGTTGACTTCGTGCTTTGAAACAACTAAGTTGTCTCACATCCTTTAAAAATGTTGATATGCAACACACAAGCGCTATATTATAAATTGATAACTATTAATAAATTATATACATTATTTACACACAAAGGGACTAAAATCTTGGAGAACTGGTTGCCAACCAGCACATCAGATAAAATGGTAATTATCACTGAAAAAGAGATTTCTCCATCAATTCTGTATAACACCCTTAGACTAAAGCTATTCTATGACGGTGGCTGAAGCCATCAACACCAGAATTCAAACAAGGGTCAGCAATTTTCATTAACATGGTTAATAGTGTAAGCTATACAGACAGAGGCAAGTCTATCAACTTAGGTATAACCATTACCGCGGAAAACCTGGCAGAGAAGATAACTCTTATAGAACTGTATATTACCTCTGGTTATTCCCTATGACTTACACTCACAGCATTACTAAATATGCTTATCTATTATAAAGGGCTTATATGTTGACTCTATAAAAAAGTAAATAAACTATTTCATTGATCAGTACTATATTATTCTTATTTATTATAATAAATTATTATTCTTTTAGTCTATTCTGATAACCTATTAAAATGTTTACTTTATTTTTGGGCTGATGGCTAAAAACATATGATAAATTTTAAATTTATTCTTAATATTACTATCATTTTTTTTATTTTTTTTTCATATTTTTTCATTTCTATCAATTTTTAGTATTAACTACAATTTAGCCAATGACTGCTTCTTCTGCTCAACCCCTTACACAACCCCAATCTGCTTGGCCATGTCACATACACGAAGACTCTCTTCTCTCCACGTCCACTTATACAAAGCCATGTCCTAATGATCTAGAATGCTTGACCTACAATCAACAGGTTGGGGTTTATTTCCCAAAAAGGCTACAGACTATAACAGGGTTGACATCCAACCTTATTATGCTCTCCATGCCTCCAGTCGTAGAGGTTCCCTTACCCCAAGACTCAGACATGTTCAAAAAGCCATTGTTTGTGTAACAATGGTCCTAAAAACACACACAGACTTTGCTTGCAGTAAGCGAAGCAGACATCACACTCAATCTGAGAGGGATTGCTAAGAGCCCACAGAAAGCTTCCTGCCTTTTGCGACCATTTACACAAGCGCTACCAGCTCTGCCCTATCATAGCCTTAAACGCTACATGTATTAGTAAAAGGGCTACAGCCATATTACAAGTAGACCTCAAATGAAATACATGTATATATACAACAAACAATATATCATGGACAGGTTATACAAGCAGTCGGTGTATGTAGCTATAATAAACTGCTACAATCTCTTTTAACTTTGCAACTTCTCTTTAGACAAACGGCTATGGAACTACAGACGGCTATGGAACTACTGCGGGTTATGGAACTACCGACGGTTATGGAGCTACAGATGGCTATGTAACTACAGACGGCTATGTGACTTCAACTGCTCTGGGTTATGGCGAGACCACAAGCTACACTCCTCCAAGACCTCCAAAACGAAGAAGAGGTGGACATAGAAGAGGAGGTCGTGGCCGACCCTCTTACTAATAACTCTTTATAACTATTTTTAACAGGAGTCCAATCTGTAATTGTCACGCTGTCGCTCTTTGGTAGTTTGCTCTAATATTCTTCCTTAAACTATAATTTATCTCGCTTGATATTTCTTTAATTTTGGTATATGCCCTGTCTGGAGCTAATTGAGGTGTCTCTTTCTGTGGGTTAGTGGTACTGTCTTTTTTGTGTAGTCTGAGTCTAGTTTCTCATCCAGTTGTTTCCTGCTGTTGTTTTATTTGACTACCTCAGGATACTGTCGGTTTTAATAACTATCTATTATTGCCGACTCTACTAACATTGTGTCATTTTTTTAATTAATTTTATTTTTTATTAATTTGTTTTTAATATTATAGCATATGTGTTTAGGGGTTGTGCTTGCTTAATCTAGGATAGCTTTTTAAAATGTCTTTTTTATTTCTTTTTTGTTGCTAGTTACAATCGAGACTTCTAAGTAATACATGTTCGTGTCTACAGCAGGTTTTACACTAGTCACTTTTTGTAAAAGTGAGCTATACGCAAGCGTGGCTCTATTACAATCACAACCGCATAAAACTAAAAAACGACTGGCAAGAGTGAATTGTTATAACTTTTCAGTTACAGTGATACCAAGTCAAAACTTATTACACACAAGCTAGAAAAAGTGCACGTAATGTTGGTTGAGCTGTTCACTTATGTTCAAGGAAACACAGCTGCAACTCTCGTTTAAAGTAAGAGTGAAGCAAAAAACTTTATAACAATGGTACTCAGGCTATATCTTTACACTTTGTATGTAGATATACTAGACGAATGCTCGGCGTTGCCCGAGTAATGAAAAGTCTTTGGACAGAAAAATTTTTTATTTAATATATACAACGTTTACCATTTGAACTTTTAAACTTTATACCATAAGAAAAGTGTTTTTCTCACAGTTCCAATGAATTAAGAGAAAAAATAAAACAACTGTAAAGGTTTTCAAACTTTTTCAAACAACTGTATTTTTTAAATTTTATATTATAAAAGAAGCGGTTTGGTGAAATAAATTAAAAAGAAAAATTAAACTGTAAAGGTGTTTAAATGTAAATGTGAAATCATTAGCAAGTAATGACTAAATATAGTCTGTTTTGTTATGATTACAATGAAAAATTATTTGGTATACAATTATATGATTTTAGTTTGTGTCAGTGTGGACATCATAAGGCGAAAATATTGTATAGAGTAGTATAGAAACCCATAGTAACTATCTAATGCAAACACCTGGTAAAAATCATCAAAATCATCATAATTATAAAATAGTAACAAAACAATATGTTAACTTTAGTATCAGCATTTTGTGGTTATGATCTACAAGAAAATGTAACATTTCAATGTACAACGTGCAGTACATACCGTGGAGAGTTTTTACCATTGAGACAGACGTGTAACATAAACACTGATTCTAACTTACGGTAAATAAATTTAGCTTACTAAACACATCCTTAGAGGAAGTTTTAGTATGTATTTTAGTAAGCTTAACACTTTTAATTCAAATTTTGTCACTTATCTGTTTGCGACTCCGTTTTTATCATAACAGATAACTCTGAACTGGGATGGCGAACAACAAATACCTTTTAATAACATATATAATTAGTACAACAATCGCCAAATTTTTATTTCAAGAGAAATTTTTGTTGATATCGTATGGTAGGAAAATCAATTGGCCCTAGTATGGCAAAAACAAAAAAGGATTGTGTTTCATACAGTTAGGTGAAAAATATTTTAGAACAGGACATCGTAACCACTAGGCGCAATGTATCAATTAATACGTCTTTTAGCGTGCGCAATCAAGAAAAAGGTGTGCGGTATATGTTAAGAGCGATAGTATTGTAATTCCTGCATAGCTTTGGGGTTGGATGCGCAAGTTTAGAAACTTCTTCATGAGCTTAAATCCAGCGCGAGCGTTTCATTCTAAGAGTTTAATAGCTGTAGCTGGACAGACCAAATCATAGAATCACAGAATAACAGACACACAAACACTGAGATCTATATGTATAGATTATTAAGATATATTTGTATACTAGTTGCCTGCCACTTGCTATTAGCCTGGCACATTGTTAATGGCTAATTCGAGTAAGCTTACTAATAGGAGCCGTGAGAGCAAGCATAAAGTTTTGTTGCGCCATAACTGAGAGCTGTAGCATATTTTCACACACGTAGTGACATATATTGCCTAATGAATTCATCAATCTTGCGTAGCTAAATTGGGGAAGTATTTGCCTGGTAAATTGTAGGTTCCGAGATCAAATATTATGTGATACAGATTCTTCATTTCAATATTTTAATAGCTATAGCTGTATTTACAGATCTCCAAGATCTCTGATGAGCTACAGATAAGTTAATAACAACATAATATGCTTGTAATAAAATGTTACAAATGTCAGTGCAGCGGCAAAGCATTGCCGGAATTAGTCTTGAAGTTAACAAGTTCATCATTTAACCTTTAAAATCATTTTGGGAAGTTTAGAATGATGTAATCAAGCAGTCAGCAAAATAGAATCTGACACATTAAGTTGAACGTCTTTTTCAGTTATAAAATATCTTTCCGATGTAAGAGCTTATAATGGACATCCTAGATATGAATACATTGCTTACTGATGGAAATGTTACAAAGATGGAGTCTATCAAGACAACTAACTGGCAAACGTTACAAAGATGGAGTCTATCAAGACAAATAACTGGCAAACGTTACAAAGATGGAGTCTATCAAGACAACTAACTGACAAACATTACAAAGATGGAGTCTATCAAGACAAATAACTGGCAAACGTTACAAAGATGGAGTCTATCAAGACAACTAACTGGCAAACGTTACAAAGATGGAGTCTATCAAGACAAATAACTGGCAAACGTTACAAAGATGGAGTCTATCAAGACAACTAACTGGCCAACGTTACAAAGATAGAGTCTATCAAAACAACTAACTGGCAAATGTTACAAAGATAGAGTCTATCAAGACAACTAACTGGCAGATAGCTTAGAAACAAGCTGATAGCTTTGTATGAAGTGCTGAAAGCTTTAACATCATCAGCAATACAAAGACCATAGCACTAGCACCTAAATAAAAATCACCAACATCTTATGATGGAGGCGTGCTAGAACATTGTCCAAAATTTTATCTTTAGGCCTTTAGATATGCAAAACATTGCTATCTCACTTACTCTAGATTGTATAACCAATGACCAACAAAACAATAGATGCTTACTTAAAGTGACCAACATGAACTTGAACAATGTTGATGTGAACGTTGTGGCACACAATAACAGGTACTACTTGCCCTAGTTAACTTTTACTTTCACTTCTCAAAAATGAGACGGGATAAGAGAAGGCTGCTAAAAATCTAGTATAAAATATTTATTTTCCAGTGCAGGAAACGTCAATGTCAATTTCAGCAGACAAACCAGGAATCGTTTGATTTAGAGCATATTGCAAAGATCCAGTTTCTGTTTTAACGGCACATTAAACTGTATGTAGTTGTCATCTTTAGCTTTGGCTCTGAGTGATCTGTCAGTTTACTGATGATGTCATAAACCTTGGACAATGCAGGCGGCATTATTTTTAATAGCATTAACAGTTCTCATTCTATCTCTACCACTAGAGAAATTTCCTAAAGGCATAATACATAGACACTCTGACAAACAATGAAGGTACTACTTTCCTTAGTTGACTTTTAGCTGTTCTTTAGCTTTAATTTCTAAATAAACTTTCAATTAACTTCAGAATCCTTGACGTTAGCCAACAAAACAATTACTTTATTAGCATTTGCATTGTTCATTTTCTTCCTCAACTACGGGATCCATAACACAGAAACAATGTGGAATGTATGTGCTCAAAAGCTTTATATTTCTTCAGACACTGTATGTAGATAAAGCCAAAGACTCAGTCAAACGCATCTAAGGCAAACATGAACAGAATAAAATATGTACAAACATAAACAGCTATTGTGATAATGTTACTTAAGTTTGTGTTACAATCCAGTGAACTAGGCTGTAAAGAAGTAATCTTTCGACCTCTAATCGGCGTAACAACTGTAGCCTTCAGTTTCGCTTTATGAGCTGAGTACATTACATAGTAAATAATAACATTGGCTGCCAAATGTAACCCTTGTAGAATTAAAGCTACCTGTTCGTTAATACTGAAAGCTTGTCTTTCGCCAACAGAAGCCAAACTCAAGTGGAGAGTAACCGGTTAAAAAAGTGGCGTAGAGCAGAATTGTATTAGCTGCAATGTACTGAGTATTTCTTCTCAGATCTTTATCTTCTGTGGCAGGAGTTTGACCACGACACTTCATTCGCTTTAGCTCTCTCAACACCGAACCCAGAAGAGCTGATGATGCGATAAAATAACTGAACAATCGAAGAGCTGGCAAAATGAAAGATGTACTTCTGGCTAAAAAGTTCAAACTCCCACAAGTCACACAGCTGTAATATAAATCATCTAGTGATATGATTAGAGTAGTAGTAGAAACTACCGAGTTGATCAACCACCTTGTCCAAACCATTTTAGGAATGTTCTAAACTAGACAGTTTGTAGATTATGCAAATGGTTGACAGACACTGTAGTATCGCTCAACGCTTGCCAGCATACACACACAGATAGTAGCGATAATGTACACTGCCTTCGACCATATTAACAGTAAAGGAGTTTATGTAGATATTTCCAAAGTTCTGTACAAAAGACTGAAACTGTGAAGACGATGTAATGGTAAAAACAAAACAATCGATCAGGACTCTCAATGTTATGTAGGAAAGGACGTAGTAAAAGTTGCTGTTAACTGACTTGGCAGCGGTTCTCAGCCTAATCAGATGAATGATGTTTGTTATCATTCCAAAAATGCAAACAGAAATTCTGAAATTTCTAAGATGTGTGTTCCATCTCAGAGTGCCTGCTAAAGTTTGGTTTGTAACAAGTAGATATGTAGGATTCATCCTTGATGTTTGTTTGTTTTATTTTACATTAAATCATGACATAAGAAGATTATAAAAAATTGAGGTGCAATGTGGTGCACAGTAGTAGCATGGCTATTCGAGGCGCAGAGCCCGAGTTAACAGATGAGATTGATTGTCAATTGTCAATGTTGATTATCTCACGTTAAAACAAGACATAAAGCTTCTAGCAACCTACTTCTCATAGAGTCTCAGAGTAATTGCGGGAAAAGTGAGCTGAAAACCAGAATCAATAAAGCTATTAGCAGAGGCGTATGCTGAGTATTTCTTGAACTTCTTGAGCTGTTTTCCTGAGAAACTAATTGGAGCTGTCTAGCAGACCCTCGCCGTAAGGTTTTAATTCGTTCCAGTGTTGGCATCAAAAAGTGGAAAATGTCGTATAGAGGGTATAGAAACTCATAGTAATTATCTAATAAAAACTGCTCCCTGGTAAAAGAAATCATCAAAATTTTTATATCCGTACTGTACATATTAAAATAATAATATTGTGGTGAAGTTGCGTAGTCAGGCTATGCATTAGTGAGCCTTTACTATAACACTGTTTGCCAAATTCAGGCTTTGCCTTTCCTGAGAGTTAGCTTCTCATGGAATCTTGCAAAGCTATTGATAGCCTGTGTTCCGCACTTGTTTGTTAACTGTAAGTAATGAAGTTACTATTATTCTTTAGGAAAAAGCTAAGGTTAGCAATCAGTTAAAAGTCTGTACATGTATTGATTGTGACCTTAACTGGATAGTAGTAAGCATCTGTATATAAATAAGAAGAAAGCTGCACAATTTATTCTATGCAGACAGCTGCTGTCCAGCTGTCCTAGTTCTCTTCTTTTTTTAATTTCACTAAAACTCAGAAATATCTGATGATGAAGATGTTTGTGAAGTACCTAGTTCTTCTGCTTTGTTATTCAACTCTGGCAGTTCAAGAGAGTCGTTGCAATTATAAAGTCATGATAATGGGTGCGCCTAAGAATGCTATAATGGTTGTTTCTGGTAGACAGAAGTGTATGTCCAATTTGTCTAATTCCATCACCTAGTAGTAGAAGTCCTTCAAAGAAAGAGATTAAAGAACACCTTGTAGGGTACTTTTTACGGTATTCAAATATTTTAGCATATCGATAGTTTACAAGATATGCTATGTTTAAAAACAAATTGTTCTTAGCTCACCTATTCAGATGATACTTTATTTGATTGTTCCCAGTTGTGTATAAAAAACCCTTCTTCTAAAGCTCATAACATAGAAGGCGATTCCGCTGTAAAAAAAACTTTGTGAGCATTTTGGATTTTTGTAGACTCTGTTATTCGCAGATTCAAACAACAGTTTTGTTTATTTAGAGGTCTCTAGTTAAAAATAAACTCATTTGCAAAAATAGATTATATATTTCTCTGGATGTATTTTAGCTGTAATCTCATTGATGCCAATGACTCCTACCAACTGTTATTGTAGAAAACCTTTGTGCGCCAAAACTATCATAAACCTGGCTCTGACCCCATCGTTGTTAGTAAGTCAATATCTACTGCCCACTGTTCATGGCACTGCATAGAGACAGGGGGCTGTACAGCCTATGAGTTTGATACTGGAGACAACCTCTGTAGACTCTATGATAGACCTTTGGTTTTTACTACAGTCCAGTTCACCGGAGTTCTTTTTGAAGGTAGGAGACGTACACTATGCCTTGAGATTGTCACAGATAGACTACTTGTGGAACTTTTTCTTTATACCAAAGCTTTGAATTATAAGTGAAGAAATAGCAAGATGACTCACTACAAGTTGTACATTGTTAACAACATGTCACTATTCTTGTGGTTGATTATATATGCTGTGATAGCTCTTTATTCTTTATTCATGCAAGCAGTTCCCTGACTAATAATTTATGATGTAGAATATGGAGTACTTCCAAAATAACTTGATTCCTGAAGTAGATTGTTTTATATTGAAATATTACCATTATACAACGTACTTTCAAAATAATCTGATTTCTTATTCCTACTACAGTTCAGTTCACCAGAGATCTTTACGAAGGTAGGAGATGTACACTATGTCTTGAGATTGTCATCGATAGACTACTTGTAGAACTTGTTTCTTATGCCAAAGCTTTAAATTATAAGTACAATGTACAAGTTGTGTGAACTCACCACTAAATTAAGCACACACACTCTCTAGCAGCTATACCATCAAAATTGTTTTATGGGCTTGAAGGTTCCTTTTCTTGACAGTTGCCTATTTAGTCTCAGCTCTTACTATCTGGCATAGGTGAAAGCACAAGCTGTGCTTCTGCATATAACAGAGACTATATATTGGTATTAACAAAGTCATTGTATCTTTGTTTCCTTTCTCCAAAACTTCAAATACGCTGTACAAAGATTTATCACTGCGCTTGGATACAGACAGTTGAATATGAATGTCATTCTTATGATTTTGCCCGTAAACGTTATTCTTCATTTTTAAATATCTTTCACAATAGTGGTTTTCTGACACACAATTTGATTCCAATCACATAATACCATCTATGTGTAGATAATCCTCATGTGTACCATCTATATGTGTAGGTCATCCTTATGTCTATTCCAATCATGACACTACTAGTTGTGGGAGTTGCGTTTTCAGTCACCTCTCAACAAGATGCATAGGTCAATACTCTCCTCAAACTGTCATCGCTTCCATGTTCAATTGATTCTCTCAGTCTAGTCATGTAGTTGCATATCAAATTTTTCTAATAGGTGGTAGGATTCTTGTGATAGGTTAAATCTATGTTGGATCTCAACATTTATGTGATAGATCTGTAGAATTCAAGCCCTTCAGTTTATGTAAATAAATACACTGGTTTAAAAGTTCAATTTTTTTTATTCAGACTCCTACTTCATCCTGGATACAACAATGCTCTAAAACGCTCTGTTTGCAGCAAGCTAAGCAGATATACAGAATTTTCAAAAGATTGCTTACACCGTAGAACACTTTGAACACACGATTCTTCTACCCAAAATAAAGCTACCATTGAATCCTTCAGAGCTGGACTTCGAAGAACGTCTTCAAGTATGTGTTAAGTATTGTAGAAGTTTAATTTTAACTAGGAGGGAATACGCATTGTTTTAAAGTTAATAGAGCTTTAAATTGTATTTTTGAAGCGAATACTTCGGAATGTCGATCTACCAATATCAGGCTCTCTCTAATTCATAATATCATGTGCAACCATATTCCTGGGTATCCTGTGAACTCAAAGCTACATGTAGGTAACGACATTTAAATTGATAAAATTATAAAACTATATATTGATTTACAAAAACATTCTTATGTCACTCTTTTTTAGTCGATGTCTGAGCAAGAAAATTAAACTACTAGCTTATTATCAACGCATTTCGAACCAGTCATGGTTCAGTGGTTAGTCCGCTGGTATACAATCAGTAGGTCAGTGGTTCGAATCACAGAAGGACCACTGGTGGTGTTAGGATGGACATCCTGCCACAATCGCTCTTGTGCCGAATCTCATGAGCAGATGGTCACAACATAAGCTGTACCAGGATATACCATTTGCAGGGGTGGCATCTAAATAAGAAAACTTAAAAAATAAGAGCAATGCATTTGAAAAGGAAAAAGTAATATTACTAAAACTATGTCCTTGTATTTTTAACTATAAAATACAAAATGTCTTGTAACCTATTGTTAGATAACAGCTTTTAATATGATTAATTTGATTTTTATTTTGTTTTGCAATATATATTACTTTGTATATTACTTTTTTGGCAATAGTTTTATATAAAATTATTTTCCAGTTCATGCCATACAACAATAATAGAACAAAAAAGAAAAAAAGGTTATCCATTAAAATCGAACAAATAGTATCAGATAAGATCCCTATAATGATGTTTAAATAGAAACTCTCATATAAGTAAACGGGTTGAAGCAACTTCAAGTTAGTGTCTACTTTATAGTCAGCTTTGGTTTGTTGTAAATGTATAATGCGAAGCCGAATGCATTTATCAAATGCTCAATCAATCAAATATCAACGAAAGGAAACTAATTTCCTTCTTTTCATTTAAGAAGTCGATCGTATTCTGACAGAGAAGCTAAAATATGGTATCGATTGAGAAGAAAGACCTTTTCACATATAGCCTTAGAAGTTTCCAGATAACGCATATGGATGTATAAACATAAGAAATGAAAATCTGTTCATTTTCATCTTGACTACCAGCTAATGTACACCATCCCGGGTTAACTCGCCTGCAGCTGATACTCAAATGTAATAGCATCTGACAATGAACTCACTGGCGAACTTTCTAGTTCTTCTACTCTACTGTTCAAGTCTGGCTGATCAAGTAAGTTATTGAAGTAAGTTATCAAGTAAAGTAAGTTATTGTTGTTATCAATGCAAAGTTAAGATTACAAAGGCATCTCATACTGGCAAAGCAAAATGCTTACTTCTCTAATTTACTTAGTAAGTGTGAGTTGTGAAGAACAAAGTCAAAAATCCTTTCAAGTTTGGCGATTTAAGCTGATGTTTGAGGGCGTGTTCAACAAAAGGCAATGCTTATTTCATGAAGCTTGATATACAGGCCAGACAAAATGCTAGTAGTTAGGGCACAATTCTTCAATAGGCTGATTCATACCAAGTTTATTGTCTCAACACATTCGCTGTCTCCTCCAGATGCTATAGATATTTATATATCAATGGAATGCTTCGACACTAAGTAACCCAACTAGTCTAGTTCCATAAGATAATTTTTAATTCCTCTCTATTTAGTGAGCAATTTTCACTGTAACTCAAACTTTAAGAAGACTGCCAAAAGTCTTTTGCTTTTGGATTGACCCATCAAATAAAAAAACTAATTTTTTGACGCCAACAGTCGTTTTCAGGGTCACCATATTAAAAAGTTGTTTAACCCTTGCAAAAACCAAATTAGGAAGTTCCGATGAAAGGTTTTCATTAAAGGTGTGAAAGTTGGAGCTCCTTGTAGATATACTCTTTTAAATAGTGTCTAGCTTGACTAAAAAGGATAACATTAAATTGATTTGATTATTACCAATATAAAAAAAATTCTATATATATAAATCTCAAAGTTTGTCATTGTCTGTCATCGTCCAGTCTGTCCAGCTATAGCTGATTGGTATCTAGCAATGTAGAATCTGTATCGCAACAGATTTGCGATACAGATTTGATCTGATCGTATCGTCACCTAACCCTAACCCTAAGGGTGACACTCTAACCTTTTGAGCTACACGGGATGCAACAGACTCATTAGGTGATATGAGTCTTTAACCAGGTTAAAATATGCATAGCACTCGACATTATGCAATGTCACTAAAGCTTGTTCTCACGGCTCTTAGTAGTAAGTTTAGTAATACAGATACTAGCTTACTGAAATTAGTCATTGGCAAAGTGACAGGCTAATAGCAAGTGGCAGGTTTATAAGCTGTTTTTATTACTCATGCAACGCCGGGAATTCGGCTAGTCTTTACTACAATAACAGCAATTCGATTTGTTCGGCTGTCCGTCTGGCCATCTGTCTATCCAAAGCATTAAGAAAAAATATTATATACATATATATATACATGTATATATATATATATATACATGTATATATATATACACATATATATATATATATATATATATATATATATATATATATATATATATATATATATATATATACATGTATATATATATATATGTATGTATATGTGTATGTATATGTGTGTATGTATGTATATATATATAAATATATATTTATATATATATATATATGCATGTATATATATATAGTTTTGAGGATCTGTCTGTAAAACCTTGATAGCTATTCAAGTTAAAGTTAAAAGCCATGCTTTGCTGACTGTGAGTCCAAACTACGAGTATTTTGTCCGATACTTTCTAATGTGCCATTTCTTATCAATCCAACCAGTATTATATCACTACTAGTACACTTGGTAGTATCGTGCACCATGAGAGATCGTCATGAGTAATCAGTATGTGCATAATTATCCCGCGGTGTGACAAGGTGGCCGAGTGGTGTACTAGATAGTGTGATGGTCTGTGAAATAGGGTATCTGGGTTGCACTCCCTCTCAAGGCAAATTTTCCTAATGCTCGTAAGGTGGCTTCATAGAACCAGCCGGATGGATGGACATGACTCTTATTATAGTAAAAATTGTAACAGCTCGAAATTAAGCACAGTTTAATGTTTGTTGTGTTTTCTTCAATCTTATTCGACTGTGCCAAACATTTATTTTCTACTGTGCGAAAAACATGAAACCACCTAGTTGTTCAATTCCCACTATAATTATATGTTTGGATGAAGTATTGGATACCCAGCAAGTAGAAAGTATAGCTGCCAGCATTTCAGCATCTCGTCATAAAAAGAC